>NC_045799.1:57242417-57542417 GCF_009873245.2 Balaenoptera musculus
ACCCAACGGGCCTGCTGCAGTGCAATTATTTCTGAAATACCCTTTTCAGACCCAATCTGAAAAGATTGGGTCTTTCCAGCTCGACATCTTGGCATGCTGGGGGGGGGGTTGGTAAGAATGTGTGTGTTTGTGTAAACTCAGCTATTTTCAATTCCCGCTCCCTCTTCTCTTGTCAGGAGCCCCCAGGGCCACCTGGCAGATGGTTGCTGGTCCTTATCTGCAAAGAGCTGTCAGTCACGAGACGCCTCAGGGCTGACGCTGTTTCACAAGGGTCCTTCTACCGTCTCAGGGCAATTGGATCTAGGAGACTCCAGAATAAAATTTAAAAGTGAGAATCAGACCCAGACACATTCTAGGTCTCCAGAAACTGCTCTAGGTGGCTTCTGCTTCAAATGGTAATAATAGTACTAATCACTGTTACAGCACACCGATGCCCCTCCGCCTTCATAACACGGCCACCCCGATAGAGTAGAGAGATCAATGATCTTGGAACCGCGCTTACTAAAGTCAACTGCGTTCATTAAGTTCTGTCCCACGTGAGTTTGGGGGCAGTGGAAGGGAAGTCAGATTTAAATGAGCTAGATTCAAGAGAGCAGAGCAGCAATTTTAATAAACAAAACAAAATTTCAACAGAATAGGGTGCTAATATCAGGGATCCGAGATCCCTGGAGGGCAAATGACTTTACAATAAAAATGATGGGAATTATTCACTTGTTTGTTCACGAAAAAAAACATGTGTTGAAACCCCGCATTGTGCCAGGTCCTCTTCTTGGCACTGTCGACACAGGCATGTCCTGACCTGCAAAGTCTAGCAGGGGAGACAGTCTTTCAACAAACGATTTCCCGAATAAATGTAATTACGAGGAAATGTTCATGGTGCTCTGAGATTGCACAAAAGGAAACCAAGTCTAAAGTGAGGGTTTAAGGCAGTGACATTTAAGATGAGCATTTACTATTTTTTTAAATCAATTTTATGGCGGTATAATTTGCATCAAATAAAATGCTTCTTTTTACCACAATCAAGATATAAAACATTTTCTTCACGCTCGTGCTCCTTTGCGGTCAAGCTTCACTTTTCCACCCCTAGCCAGGAGCAATCACCAATCTACTCTCTTTATTTAAAAAAATTTTTTAATTGAAGTATAGTTGATTTTTAATATTATGTTCGTTTCAGGTGTACAGCAAAATGATCCATGTATATATATACACACACATATCCATATATATGTATATGTATTCTTTTTTAGATGCTTTTCCTTTGTAGACTATTACAAGATATTGAATATAGTTCTCTGTGCTATACAGTAGGCTCTTGTTAGTTATCTATTTTATATATAGTAGTGTGTATATGTCAATCTCAAACTCCTAATTTATCCCCTCCTTTCCCCTTTGCTAACCATAAGTTTGTCTTCTATGTCTGTGAGTCTATTTCTGTTTTGTAAATAAGTTCATTTGTATCACTTTTTTAGATTCCATGTATAAGCGATATCATATGGTATTTGTCTTTCTCTGTCTGGCCTACTTCACTCAGTATGATAATCTCATACTGCAAATGGCATTATTTCATTCCTTATTGTGGTTGAGTAATATTCCGTTGTATATATGTACCACATCTTCTTTATCCATTCATCTGTCGATGAACACTTAGGTTGTTTCCATTTCTTGGCTATTGTAAATAGTGCTGCAATGAACATTGGGGTGCATGTATCTTTTCGAATTATTAACCTGGGGTTCTTGACCTCAGCACTGTGGACGTTTTGGATCAGATAATTCTTTGCTGTGGGGGGCTGAATTGTGCATTTTAGGACCTAGAGTCTGTCATACAGAGTGAAGTAAGTCAGAAAGAGAAAAACAGATACTTCATGCTAACACATATACATGGACTCTAAAAAAGAAAAAGGTTCTGAAGAACCTAGGGGCAGGACAGGAATAAAGACGCAGACGTAGAGAATGGACTTGAGGACACAGGGAGGGGGAAGGGTAAGCTGGGACGAAGTGAGAGAGTGGCATGGACTTATATATACTACCAAATGTAAAGTAGATAGCTAGTGGGAAGCAGCCGCATAGCACAGGGAGATAAGCTCGGTGCTTTGTGTCCACCTAGAGGGGTGGGATAGGGAGGGTGGGAGGGAGGGAGACGCAAGAGGGAGGGGATATGGGGATATATGTATACATATAGCTGATTCACTTTGTTATACAGCAGAAACTAACACAACATTGTAAAGCAATTATACTCCAAAAAAGATGTTAAAAAAAAAAAAAAGATGTTTAGCAGCATTCCCAGCCTCTACTCACTAGATGCCAATAGCATACGCTACCTTGTTACAAACCAAAAATTTTCCCAGATATTTCCAAATGTCCCCCAGGGGAGCAAGATCCCTATAGTTGAGAATTCCAGAATTTCAGATAAATGAATCACGGAGTATGTTCTCTTCTGTGTCTACTTCTTTGGCTCAGTGTAGTTTTTGAGATTTATCCCTATTGTGTGTCTAGTTTGTTCCTTTTTTATTGCTGAGTATTAGTCCATTGTATGGATGTACCATAATATGTTTATCCATTCACCTGTTGATGGACATTTGGGTTGTTTTCAATGTGCAGACATTATGAATAAGTCTCCTGTGATCATCCATTTATAAGTCTGTGTGAACATACGTTTTGACTTCTTTTAAGTAAGGAATGAAATCATGGGATCGTAAGTAAGTATATTTTCAACTATATAAGAAATTGTCAAACTGTTCTCCAAAGTGGTCTTGTCATTTTATATTTCCACTAACTATGTATGAAAATATGTGAGAGTTCGGGTTACTCCACATCCTCTTCACCATTGGAATAATTAGTCTTTTGAAGTATATAAATCTTCTAATACCTGTGTAGTATATCTCATTGCATCTCTGACAGTGACATCGATCACTTTTTGTGTGCGTATTGGTCGCTAATATGTCTTCTTTTGGGAAATATCAGATCACATCTTTTACCTATTTTTAAAATTGGGTCATTTCTTTGCTTATTATTGAGTTATAAGAGTTCTTCATATATTTCTGGATACAAGTGCTTTGTCCGATGTTTGTATTTCAAGTGTATTCTACCAGTCTGTGGCTTTCTTCTTCAATTCTTTAATAGTGTCTTTGAAGAGCAGATATTTTTAATTTTAAGGAAGTCAAATTTATCCATATTTTTCTTTTTTGATAGTGCATTTGCATTTTTTCTAAAAAATCTTTGCTTATGCCAAAGTCAAAAAGACTTTTTCCTATTTTTCCTCCAAAATTTTTGATGGTTTTAACCTTTATAAAGTTTGGCTCTCTGGCCGATGCTGGGTTAATTTTTGTCTATGGTGTAAGTTTAGATTTAAGGTTCATTTTTCTTCTCCTATGGATATCTAGTTTTTCCAAAGCTATCCTTTCTCTGTTGAATTTTCTCAGCCTGCTCATTAAAAATCAATCAACCATAGATATGTAGGTCTATTTTTAGACTCTCTAGTCTGTTCCATTGATAAATTTCTTTCTTTGAGAGCATTTACTATTATTATTGCCACTTCTGCTGCTGTTGCTACTACTACTACTACTACTACTCTTTCTATGACTACTACCACTGCTGTTGCGACTGCTGCTTCTTCCTCTCCCATCCCTCTCCCCTTCTCTCTCCCCCTCCCCTGCCCCCTCCTCCTTCTCCTGTTTGGTATATTCAGGAGTAATGCAGTCTATGCGTTTTCAAGCAGAATGAGCTGCATGACAACTCAGTGCAATACAAAGGATGAACTGCAATGCTCCCCCTTTGTAGATGAAGAAAAAGAAATGCTGAGTAGTCTTAGCATGAGAGGGCAGCTAGCTAGCAACAAGATAAGAAACCTGAATTGTCATTAAATCTCATTTCTACTGTTTACATTCATGGCAAAACATTTAGAAATTCCATGGTGTTTCCCACTGGAATATAACTTCTGCAGGGCAGGGCTTTTGTCTGTGTTGTCCGACAATTGATCCTCCATGCTTTGAGTGGTGCCTGGTACCCAGGAGGACCCACATATTATAGGGGATGATGAATGAATGATGAAGAATGAATGGATGATGAATCTTCCTCACGGGCTTGGTTATAATATCAGGAATACTGTATTATTTTAATGGATTCCCGTCCTCTGCCCACTCTTTCTCTTTCTCTTCCTGCAAACTGAATGTCACAGACCTGTTTAGAAATATTCCTCAAAAATCAGTCCATTAAAATGAAAATTCTGCATTTGTCCATATTATTAAAAGTCCACATCACAAGCCTGTACTTTCAGATTCAAGGATCAAGAAGTGATTTAAATCTAGTCTTCTCCCAGACTCCACCTCCACCCCATCACTGACCATTTGCATTCAGTGGTGTTAAAGATTTATATGGAAGAGACATTTCTTTTTTCTTAGACCAGGTGCCTAAAGAAAATAGCTTTGAAATCATGCTGTGCTAAGGACAGGTCAGCTATCTCTCCATAAATGATTCATTTCACTTTTTAGGTATATAATAGTATGCTTCTCCTCCTGTACTTAAGAATATTTAAGCATAGGAAAAAGACAGGATCATGTAATAAAAAGAGAACAGACATGGGAGTCGGATGGTCCTAGGTTAAAATCTCCATGTTCTGACCTTGGACAAATCATTACCTTCTCTGGGTGTCAGTTTCCTTTAATTTTTAAGCAGAAACACTAGTACCTACATCTTAGGCATGTGGTGGGATTTAGGTAGGACGACTTAAAAATTCCAACCCAATGCCAGGCATGTATTAGGTAATTCAATCCATGTAAGTTTCCTTCCTCTATGCTTTGGAGAATCATTTACATAATGGAGGTGGAGGACCTTTGCAAACTGTGAAGTACCATATCCTGTGGGGAGATGCTTCTCTCCCCACCCTCATCTCCTGCTGTTTCCTTACAAAATTCTCAGTTCAGCCGTGTGGAACTACGTCGGCTCCTAAATACATCATGTTCCCCCAAGTCCATCTGAGTGTCACGTGGTCTTTGTGATTCAAGACCCCGCTGGTGTCAATCAATAAACTTTCTGTGTACAGCAACTCCCTGTCCCCATCAAGTTGATTCCACTCCCTTTGTGGAGATCCCCACCAAACCCATAATTCGTTCACCTTCATGGTTTCTTATCACTTAGTATCACATTTATTTCCTTATGTTCCTTCCTCCTTCAACAGGCGTGTGAGCTCCTTCAGGACAGGGTCTGTCTGATTTCACCTGTATCCCCAGCACTTAGCATATAATTGGATTTCTAGAAATATTTCCTGAATCAATAAATATGATTGTGTTATTACTACTGTTAGAATAATAAGAATTTTCTCCAAACTCAAAAAAAAAACCCAAAAAACAAAAAACCCCAAAGCAATATTACAGTAAACTCAATACAAAGGAAGCCTGAGGATTATCATGAAATCCATTGGACTGTGGACCCGTCCCCGATTGTACCCTAAGGCTGGTGGACTTAAAGGTGTTGCCTATCATTCTTTCATTATTTACACTCTCCTGGACTAATTGTGTCCATCCTTGTCTTTTCTGCAGGCACCCAATAGTGTTAAATGAACCAATAGGTTTCATATGGAACTTCTGGTCAACAAGATAGCCAAGCACAGAGAAAACTAAAACAAAAGTTTGGCAGGGAAACCTAGTAAGGTGGATGAACCTGCATCAGAACTTCATGGCCAGGGAAGCTCACAGTAATTCATCATTCCTCCTCGGCTCAGTACGCTCCAGCTTCTGTGCTCTTCATCCCAGTAGAAGTGCCCTCACCAAGCTACCAGTGCTTTCCTTGCTGAAGAGATCACAGACACTGTCACTTTTCGTCTTGCTTCTCCTCTTTGCAATATTTACCAGATTTGACCACTCCTTCCTTCCTGAAAAGCTCTCCATGGTCTTGTCATCTTTACAGCAGTATATCAGGACATTGGATACAGAGGCAGATACTCTGAGATTAACCCCTTATTCTATTCCTGTTGAGTGGGCAATCCTGAACAAATTAATTCACCCATTTAAGCCTCGGTTTCTTCCATCGTCAAAGATACAAAAATAAATAACCTTTGCAAGAGTACTCAATAAAATTTAGCTATATTATTACCATATTCTCCTGGTGTTTGACTGACATCTTGGTTTGTTTCTTAGCCTTTTTTTCTGGCCTTCACCCATCTGCTCTTTCCTTAAAAAATGAGTTTCCCCAGGCTTCTCTCATGGACTCCCTTTCCATTTCAAGCTACACATCTTTCCTAGGAAGGTTCATTTAACACCATAGCCTCGAGTGTCATTCTTATGCTGAGGATTTTCCCTTTCTTTTTGTCTCTAGCCCAGATTTTTCTCCTGAGCTCCACACTCAAACTATGCGACATTTTCTCTTGGGCATCGCCCAGGGACCTCAGACTCTCTCTGCTCCAGATGGATTACACAGCCCCCACCTGAAATCCAACCTTTCTCCAGGGTCCATTATCTTGTGATCCATCTAGATGCTCAAGCCTTAGTCCTCCCCGCTCCCCCAGGCAGTCGTTCATCGTGTCCCGCTGTTTCAAACCATCCATTACCACTGCATCACCATCCTTTCTGGCGAAGATATCTCCAATAGCCTCCTAATTGGTCTCCCTGCTGCCATCCTTGCCCACATCACTTCATCACCCAGCTGGAGTGGTCTTTAAACAACAAAAATCAGATCATGCCATTCCCTTGCCTGAAACATGTCAATAACTTCTCTTCACTCTGAGAATAAAATCCCAGCTTCTTCATATGGTGTAGTGGATGCTGTGGTGTGCTGTCCTGACCCCCTGCAAGACCAAGAGCTCACAGCTGAGTCCCTCCTTAGACAGTATACTGCCTCCTCCAAGGTGATACCCCTCATCAGGGGAAGATTCCATCCAAGACTGGCCAGTGTGGAGGTACAAAAGTCTGTCTCCCTTGCTTCAACTTGGGACAGCTACAGCGCCCCCTGTGACATCAACCGAGACTTCTGTTGTAACGGCACCATTGTTCACTGCTTCATCTGCCCACTCAGCTTCCCTCTTCCTCCCAGGTGTACCTGAGAGCACTCCCCAGTAAACCACCTGCGTGCAAATCTCCACTCAGCGTTCATCTCCTGGGCAACTTGATCCACAAAATAAAGCTTACGAGGTCCTTCACAATCTGGCTCCAGCACAATGTCCGGCATAAGGTAGATGCAAACGGAGTACGAGGGGTTGATTGGCTGGTTGGCTGCTCGGGGCACATGCATAAACCTGAAGTGAGCTGAAGAAATCTCTTTCACTCGGTCCGCGCTGGGCATGCATTTAGGGGCTCTCAGGGGCGCAGTCAGATAACATCCAGGGTGGTTCATGGGCAGTGCAGACCCCACATCAGTAACAATGGGAACCTGCAATCCAGGCAGCACAGGGGAGGGTAGGGGAGTTTTTCTTTTACTGTTAATGCTTTATTTGCTGAGCATTTACCTCTGAATCGATTTTTGTGTATTCTCTACTCTGCCAAGCCAGGAACAAAAAGCAAAGGCAAAATTTCAGAATGTGCTTTTCTTCTGCAGCCAGTGGAGCTCTCACTGAATCTCACCTTTTAAAACAACTTGCTGTGGGAACAGCGAAGGCAGATCGCTGGCAGGATTCTTTGTGAAATTTGGTACTAAGCTCATCCCATCAGGTAAAGAGAAAAGGAAAGAGCGACAGCGTCCTGAGCTTTGTTCACAAGCTTGAAGGTTGCTATGAGGGCAAGCTTGGAGACCTTGCCTCCAGGCTTTGCATGTGCTGTGTTGTCTGCCTACATCACCCTTCCCTGTTTTATTTATCTGCATAAATCCTTAGATATGACCTCTTACAGGATATCTTCCCTGACTCCCTGCAGGATTATATACCTCTCCTCTGCTGACCACACCAAACTGTCCCATAACTTCTTATTTCTCTCTTTGCATTGGCCACTAGGAGGCTCAGTGCTCAATTTGCAGGCTACCAGTAACCTGTTCAATATGTGTGTCATGGACATTCATCTTACTTTCGACTTCCTCTTCTTTTGCTTACACTTATTTTCTCTTCCTTTAATTTCCTCGCTAGCATAAAGCTGTAGTCTTGTACAGACTCCAACCAATTTTTCAAGCAAGAGGTAATTTTTTAGTGATCACAATGTATTGTAATTGACCATCTACTTATCTCCTTTCCTCACTGGTTTGTGAGTTTATGAAGAGAAGGTGGTGCCATCTTTTCACCCACCTGCCTCAAATGCCTGGCACATAGTAGGCCCTCAAAAATATTTACTGAGGGAGGGAACTGGTCTAAGGAGTGGGGGAGGAGATGAGTCTAGTGCTTAGGGGACCTTTGACTTTAGACCCAGTGCTTTAGACAAAGAAAATGGAAGAAGCCAGATATTTTGTGTATTTTTATACTAAACGGATCATCGATGATTTCTTGACCAGGTGGCCTGGAGAGGGGAGGAAGGAAGGAAGGAGGGAAAGAAGGAAGGAAGGAAGGAAGGAAGGAAGGAAGGAGACCACCAGAGGGAAAATATTTCATTTAAGAGATAGCCCTTTCAACTTCCTGCTGTGACTAGGCCATTTGTTAAATCAGTGGGGCCAGGTCTAAATACATAAAACACCGAACAGAAGCTGCTAACTTCTTTTTAAAGATTAAAGTGCATTTTCATCTTCCCTATGAAGCAATAGTTATTTCTGTTTCTTTAGCAGGACAATATGACATAGTGATACCCTTACTCCCGACATTATCACATTTTAAATGGACAATATCCCCTGGAAGAGGGTACTGTTAACCTCATTTTCCAGAGGAAAGATGTGAGGCTCAGAGAGGTGAGGTAACTTGCCTAACGTCGCTCAGCTGAGTGTGAACCAGAATTTGAGCCCTTGTCCATCTGACCCCAAAGCCCATTATGTGCTTCTTTCTACATCATTCTTTCCAGGGAGCGCTTCTCCTACTCATGGTCTTTGTCTCCTTTTGGAGGGAACTTCACCCCAGATCCTCCATAAGAAGAACCTGTGACCTGGCAATTTTAATGCAGGGAGATTTTCTGGATCAGTGATTGCTCCAGAAATAGCAGGAGTGTGGATTTAGAGCAGTGCTCCTCAACTAGGGGCAAATCTGTCCCCCACGCCTTCCCACCAGGGGACACTTGGCAACGGCTGAAGACACTTTTGGTTGTAACAACTGGTATATGTGTGCGTGTGTGCTACTGGCATCTAGGGGGTGGAGGTCAGGGATGCTGTTAACACCCTACAGCGCACAGGACAGGGAGATTGCTGGCCTCTCCTGACCCACAAGCTGGCTCTTTCCCGCAGTGCCTCTCCTCTATACAAAATGTGGACAGCACCCAGGGGAACAGTCCCTACATCCCCGATCCAGTGACTCTGCTTCCCAAGATAAGTCAAGATGCAGAGACAAAGATGAATGATGACATGGACAGAGTAGTTTCCCAGGGGAAAATCCAGGACTCGGGGGGGAAGGGAGACCTTTCAAATAGACGCATCACGGGCCCATTTCCTCCTCTTATCTCAAAATAGAGGGTCAGATATAAGCCATTTATTGGTGTGGAACTGGCTTAGATTTGAGGAGGGAAGAGATCATTTTTCATGAGCAGCTCTTGGGGACAAGGCTGGCTCAGAATTTCTGCCAACTTGGAGACATATGAGTAAACTAACTAAGAAATAAGATTGGATGGTCCACAATTAATCATCAAGTAGGGCCTGGGGAGGTAAACTTTGTCTGATATTCTTGAATTCCATCCCCACATTTTGATGTGTGAATGATTTATTAAACTAGTGTTAATTTAACTCTATGTGCCAGGCCTTGTGCTTAGGGCTTTGTTAGTATACTCATAATTGATCTGAGTACCAACTGATGAAGTAGGCACCATCATTACCTTTATTGCACAGGTGAGGAGACAGAGCCTTAGAGTAGGTAAGCAAGTACCTCCAAGGTCATCAGACCATAGAATTTAGATTTGAACTGGGTTCTGATTAACTCCAGTGACTAACCTCTTAACTGTCTAAGAGCTGAATCTGGCCCTTGAATATTCTTGTTTGACTTCTACAGGGTTTTTATTATTGGTATTAGCCAACAGTTTAAAAAATTGAAGATTTTACCAAAATCTGATCTCTTAACTCAGCCTAAAAAATAAGACTATCTGGTAACACTGCACATTCTCACCTGGCCAAAATTGGCTGACACTGAGCAGTAGCTGTGCTTTCCAGAAAGTACTGTCACTCATTTATGCTGCTTGGCACCTGTAGGTACCTGAGCTTTTAACCTTTGGTCAAAACCACTATGGCACATAATTGGAGTGGGAGAAGAGAGACTGAGGCCCGCGTATGACATGAACATTTTTTCATTTGGATCCTCTACCATGGGCAACATGACCTAATCTGAACTTGAACTTGACCAACCCCTCCTTGGGCCAGAAGGGTGGGGGACTTCATGGCCCATCACTGTGACTTGAGGTGCGTAGAAAAAGCAGGAATCAGGACCTCCTTAGAAGCCAGTGAAAAGGCTCAGACATTCTGTCTAAACCTTCCTTTAGCTTTTGAAATGTCCCAGGTTTTAGAATTCTTACAGGTATTGTTAAACTAGATGTCATGTCCAGGTCAACCTCCCTGACTATCACAGCCATAATTCTGGGGCCCAGAGGGAGAAAAACCAGGTAAAGAGCATACCCTTTGTAGAGTTCTGACTTAACAAGGCTTATTTATATCTCTCTGTGTTACAAGTTACAATAGCATTGTCTTTCCATACATAAATAATGTATAAATATGTGTTAAGTCACTGTGCATGCTTTTTAGTCCTTGGGAAGCAGAAGGACAAAGAAATTGACCTTACACAGATGTTTAGAGGTTACACATCTCCACCCTTCTTGCATTAAACATAGCGTTTGGCCTACCCTTGGAGAGAAGTCCAGAGGAATGTTTTAACATAGTGTCATGTGGATTCAAAGTGGCTGCCAGTTAAAGGTCAGAAACTCATTGGTGGACGATGATGATGATGATGATGATGATGGTGATGATGATGATGGTGATGATGATGATGGTGATGGTGATGATGATGATGGTGATGATGATGGTGATGGTGATGATGGTGATGGTGATGATGGTGATGATGGTGATGATGGTGATGGTGATGGTAAGCTAGCACCTCCATTGAAGTCACCTGTTATATACTATATTGGATGCTTTGTATGTATCACCTCCAAGCTCTATAACAACTCTTTGCAGTTGGTCTTATTATTTACATTTTGCAGATGAGGAAACGGAGACTCTGAGACATGACACATCTGAGGTCACAAGCTAGAAAAAGTCGTAGCTGTTATTCATAGCTGGTCTAATGCAGTTTCATTTGCTTCCAAAACCTTCCACCCTACCACATACATAAATTCTCCAGCAATTTAAATTAAGCTATCTGGGCTACCCAAGAGTACAATTTGGAAGTGCTCCATCGACCCCATTTCCTAATTATCCAGTGAAAATCTATGAGTCTAGGAGACTTCAAGCATTCATCACTGTGTAAAGTTCAGGCAGTTTCAAGAAGTGTAGTTTTACGAACTCATTTAGAAGGAACATGGTGAATGAAGGAGCTAGTGAGTGGTGGTGGGCCACCTCCCTCCTCGCTGAGATCACCCCGACAATGCGTGAACCCCTCTCCTGGATGTTCCTTTAATTAGACAAAGCACGGAGAACATGTTCTGAAAATTGCTAAATGGTTGGGTGGCTGCTCTATATTAAGAAATGTTAACCTTTTATCCAGAGGAGCTTAATTAGCACGAGTCAACCAGTAGTTAATAATAATAATAAAATGGAATGATCATTGAATGAAAGGCTTTTATTTTCATTTCAAAGGAATCATTTGTTAAATGTGAAGAGGCTTTTCTTTATCTTTAACTGAAGAGAGAAGGGATGCCCTGGGTGTATCTCTAAGGCCTTCATGACATTAGGATAAGGAAGGGGCCCAGGGAAGGGAACTTGCTGGAATCTTTTTTTTTGAGGCTTAGGATGGAAACAGGTGCTAAATGGATCCTTCTTCCTCTCTTTTTCCTTCTTCTCATCTATTTCTCCACCACTACACACTGCCACCCTCTCCAGGGCTTGGGGTATGATCACACACAAGGAGTCTTGGCTTTGAATGCTCAATGGAATGTCAAGGGCCTGAATAGGAAGATCAAAAAGAGAGAACAAAAGACGATGGGGCTTCCATCAGTCCCGAATGAATCAGGAGCAGAGTCGAAGGCGAGCAGAGAGGTCAGACCTCAGGCATGCAAAGTGTCTTTTGACCTCAGGCCTCGGGAGGAAAGGGGTCCCCATTTCCTGACCACCTACTCTATGCCACTAGGTGTTTTAGACACTTGCTTGATTTAACACATTCAACAGCCCCATGGGGCAAAATCTCATTGTCTATAATTTACAGATAAGAAAAAGAAGGCCAGTTGTCCCCAGGGTCACAGGTAATGAGAAATGGAGCTGAATTCTAATTTAGGTCTTTTTCTGTGACTTGATTCCTTAGATGCTTTCTAAGGATGCTTTCAGCTACTGGGTGTGCAGGGTTCTAACCAATGATTCTGGTTTTTACAGAGGCAACAGGGAGGGGGAAGAGAAGGCAAGAAAGAACTTAATGGGCACGTGGGTGGGAGAAAGGGACAAGAGACCCCAAGAAAAGATGCAAAATGAGAACAGAGTAACTGATCTGGGTCCCAAAGTGTCAACTTCTGAACTTCACTATGGGCAGGTTCTGTGCTCAACTCTGCTAGATAGAATTTCTCATCTAATACTTACCAATCCTGTGGTGCTGGTAGTAGTTCCTTGTGACACATAAGAAAAATGAAGCTCAGAGAATTTAAATGACTTGCCCAGATCACACAGCTATTAAGTAGTAGAGCTGAGATCTGGACCCAGCCGACTCATCTCCAAATCTCATAATCTTCTCATTGTTTCATGTCCTCTCCTCTGTGAGAAAGAAGCCTGGTTCTTCCATTGGAAGTCTCCTCCAAGCAGTTCTGGGTACTGTCACCTCAGGACTCAGAAATAATCAACATCTTTATTTATTCCTCAAATACTTACAGAGACAACATCCAGTGTTGATAAGGATTTGGAGCAACTGGAACTCTTGACATTATTGGTGAGGATGTAAAATGGTACAACCACTTTGGAAAGAATCCTGACAGTTGTCTTTTTAAAATAAAACTAAACCTAGGTCTACCGTAGGATTCAGCCATTCCATTCCTAGATATTTATCCAAGAGAAAGAAAAATATTTGTTCACAAAAAGACTTGTACAGGAATATTCACAACAGTTTTAGTCATAGTGTCTAAACACTGGAAACAGCCTAAATGTCCATCAATAGGAGAAGGCGTAAATAAACTGTGGAACATTCATACTATGGGATGATATTTAGTAATAAAAGGAATAAAGTTCTGATACGTGAAAAAACACAGATGAATCTCAAAAACATTATACTGAGTGAAAGAAGCCTTACAAAAAGAATACATCTGCATAATTCCATTTTTTATGAAGTTCTAGAATGGACAAAACTAACCAAGAGTAGAAAAATTCAGAATAGTGTTTGGGTGGGGATTGACTGGGAAGGGGGATGAGAGAATATTCTGGGGGATAAGGTTTTATTTTTTTGATGGGTGTTTGAGTTACACAGATGAATGCTTTTGTCAAAACACAATGTATTAGGTTGCTAGGGCTGTCATAACAAAGTAGCACAGACGAGGTGGCTTAAACAACAGGAATTTATTGTCTCACAGTTCTGGAGACTAGAAGTCCAAGATCAAGGTGTCAGCAGAGTTGATCTCTTATGAGGCCTCTCTCCTTGACTTGTAGACGGTCACCTTCTCCCTGTGACTTCACATGGTCTTCCCCTTGTACATGTCTGTGTTCTAATTTTCCCTTCTTTTAAGGACACCAGTCATTGGATTAGTGCCTATTCTAACAACCTTATTTTAACTAAATTACCTCTTTATCTCCAAATAGAGTCATATCAGGGTTACTGGAGGCTAGCACTTCAACATAAGAACTGGGGAGGAGGACACAATTCAGCCCATAGCAACCAGAAAATGTACTCAATTTGTACATTATGCTGTATGTAAATTTTCATCAAAAGAGAAAAACGCTGAGAACAAATATTGAAGTTAATGATACACATGCTGAAATATTTAGGGGGAGGTATACTGATAATTTGCAATTTACTTTGAAATGTTTTCCATTGGAAAATAAGTTGGATTAATGGATGGATAGGTAATGGGATAGATAAGTGATAAAGCAAATATAATAACATTTTCATTTCTTTTTTAATTGAAGTATAGCTGATTTATAATGTTGTGTTAATTTCTGCTGTACAGCAAAGTGATTCAGTTATACATATATATATATACACATTATTTTTATAATAACATTTTAATGGTAGAATCTAGGCGGTGAGTATATGGGTTTTCACTTTAACATTCTTTCAACTTTCCTGTGTTTGAAAACTTTCATAATAACATGTTGGAAAAGGATTTTTGGAGCATCTACTCTGTTCCAGGCACTGAGTGAGGTGATGGGAATTGAATAATGAACAATACAGACAAAATTTCTGTTTTAGTTCTTTCAGGATGCTGTAACAAAAATACCACAGACTAGTGGCTTAAACAACAAACACTTCTTTCTCACAGTTCTGGAGACTGGAAGTCCAAGATGAAGGCACTGGCAGATTTGGTGTCTGGTGAGGACCTGCTTCCTGATGCATAGATGGCCATCCTCTCTCCGTGTCCTCACATGGCAGAGGGGTGAGGAAGCTCTTTTGGGCCTCTTTTATAAGGGCACTAATCCCATTCATGAGGGCTCCACCCTCATGATCTAGTCACCTCCCAATGCCACCACATTGCCAGCTTCTAATGATACTACATTGAGGGTTAGGATTTCAACAAATGCATTTTAGGGGGACACAAACATTCAGCCTACAATAGTCCCAATCCTCGTGAGGCTTGCATGCTGGAGTAATTCATTAGCAGCTGTGGTTTCCAGGGTGCACCCCGTGGGCACACTCATTTAAGGGTCAATCAGACTTAGCCCAACCTCCATGTGTACCATGCATTTTCACATTTAGCTGCTCAATGAGCACAGGCCTGTTGGCTTCCTGCCTCCACTCAGATGATGAATTCCACAGCAGCCCCTAGTTGTGTAAAGATAAATCACTCCAGGTCCAAGTGGTAAACCACGGAAATAACAGCAATTTATACAGACCCCAGGAGTCCCTTGTGAGAGCTCTCACTGTTTATGAAGTGTAGTGATAAAAGTTAAACGCGAGGATGAGGGTGGCAGTTTTATTTTATTACCATCTCCACACCACAGAAGAAATCCAAATGGAAATTCTCATTGGAAAGCCAGTTAGTTAGAAAACCATCATGACACAAAATTTGTCATGGAAAAAAATAGGCAACCACACAAAGCAGCAGTAATATTTTCAATGCCGGCTGAATGTTTCTGAATTGGAACACAGCGATTTTTCAGTATCCTCAAATGACTTCTAAGCTTACGGTCCAAATGCCGATGAGCAAAATGTTGCACTGATTCAAGTCACAATAATAGAAAATAAATAATTTTTCTGCCAGTGTTTACGTTTAGGGGATTTGGGAAACCTGGACCGAGATGGAAAAAAAGAATCTTAGCATCCTGAAGTATGAGTTTTTCTATGATGTCACAACCTATGTGTTTGAATTCTGATTTTTACTAGGTGAACTTATGCAAGTTACTTTGCCTCCTTAAATCTCAGTTTCTTTATCTGTAAATGCAGTAAAACTACCCATTTAGAATGACAAGAATTTGATACAAGGCATGGAAAATACTTTATGCATCCTTAGTACTTAGGCTGGCTCATAATCAGTGTTCAGAAAATGGTAATGATGGGATGATGATGATGATGATGGTGATGATGATTATAAAGGCAATGCTGAGAATTACAGTGACAGTGGTGATGATTTGTTAGAGAATGAAGAAAAGCAGGAGGGCATGCAGTCGAATATTGCCTACAGCAAGCAAGGAGGTAGCTACTCTGTCTCTCGAGGAATTAAATGGCATGAAATCAACCAAGACACTTTGGACATGGGAACTATTTAAAGGCTTGAGTTTAGAAGAAAACCAACAGAAGGAGATCACCTGATAGCTGGGGTGCAAATGGTTTCTTCTTAATCAAGTCTCAGTCTAGTTTACCCATAGAGCGCTATGATCAGTTAGTGGTGCCTGCCATGGTTTTAGATCAAGAGGCACAACAACATATGTGAGTTTATGGTTTCTGGCGAAGAATCCCAAGCAGAGTTCTAATATTTTGCCAGGGTTTAATATTATTTGGGTGTGTCTACCTCATTAGTTTTGAGAGCAGGGGTCATCTATTTATTACTTATTAATATAAATGATAATAATAATTTATTATTATGTTAATATAAACATTAATTATTATTTATTAAAATATTTATTCCCTTTGAATCTCCAGCATATAGACAATTCTTTGGTGCCCAGTGGACATTTGTTGAATCAAATTAAAAATGTCTTTCTGATACTAATTAGTATTTATAATATTGTGTTCTGTTTATCATGCCATATGTTAAGAAGAATATTGGAAAACTTTCATCCCCATGCAACTCTCTACTCAAAGGGGTATAAGGGAAAATGAACAAGCTACTCTTAAGAAAAACTACAAGCAGTCCATCCTATCACTTGCGCTATAGAAATGAATCTTTGTGAAGCCCTGGTAAAAGTTGTTCCACATAAAACTTAATGACTGTGTTTGTGATTCACCTTCCAAAGTTGTTTATTTGCTTCTCAAAAAGCCACCTTTGTTCTAGGTGAAGACTGGTGCAAAAGGGAAATTTTCACTAAGATCTTACACGCAGTAATGTTACAAGCTTCCTGAATTACTTTCCAGTTATTGAGGTAAACCATATGGGAAGAAGGGGGGGAAATGTTAATGGTGCTGTTTGGTCTAGGGGTCTTCTCTTTGTCCCTTTCTATTCAAGATTTACAGCATCACCCATTTTGAGGCAAGACTCTTTTGAAGGATTCTACCCAATGCCCCACGAATCATGAGGCTTTCCAGTCCAACTGGTAGAAAATAGGTACTGATCCCAGTTCCAGGCACCGTTTCCTCTAATCCTTTTGGGTGATTCTTTCCCCAGCCTATAGTAGCTCCCTACCACCCATGTGCTCAATACTGAGGGTCGGACCCTCTGCAGATCTCTGGCGTCGTCTCTCCATGTAGCTCCCTGCAATCTGGTACCCTATCCTGCACACTCTAGTTATTTTGTATTCCGTAGACTCAAGCTCCATCTCCTCAACTCAGAGAGCTTGTAAAGCTCTTCCCGGCTTCCCCCTCCCTGGGCTGCCTCCTGGAAACTCTCTCAAAGCAGGAAGATTCATAGGACTGGCCTTGTTTTTTTCCAGCCTCATCAGGATCACGGTGCTTGATTGCCTGCCGTCCACTGTCTTTAAAACCACTTGTTCTTCTCTATTTTAGAGATGGAGATGTAGAGAATGGACATGCAGACAGGGGCGGGAAGGGGAGGGTGGGATGAGTTGGGAGATTAGGATTGACATAAATACACTACCATGTGTAAAATAGATAGCTAGTGGGAACCAGCTGTATAGCACAGGGAGCTCAGCTCAGTGCTCTGTGATGACCTAGATGGGTGGGATGGGGGGGTGGGTGGGAGAGAGGTCCAAGAGGGAGGGGATATATGTATAAATATAGGTGATTCACCTCGTTGTACAGCAGAAACTAACACAACATTGTAAAGCAATTATACTCCAATAAAAAAAAACACTCATTCTTATGTCTTGTCTGGTTTTTGTAGTTATTTCTGGCACAAGGGTAAATCTGATCTGTGTTACTCCATCTTGGACAAAAGTGGGCTCAGGAGTAATAGTATATGAATCTTTTCTAAGTTATAAATCCTTGCACATAAGGAGTCAATAAATATTGATTTGGATAGGTTTTCAGTTTTATTGAAACGACCTGCTTTGTAGATTTCTTCAGAAACCATCCCAGAAGTAGAATCTCTGAACTTAAAAGCTGGAAGGAAGCTCAGAGGTCAACTTGCCCTGCCCTCCAAGGAGTCTGTAGACATACTGTGATGCCAGTTTCTGCCTTCCATGACAAAGGCTTTTGAAAAACACACTGAGGCATCTGGTGTAAAACAGTTGCTTCCATTCTTGCCTCACTGTCCTCATCTATAGAATGGGGAAGAAGAGATGTAGAAGCAGCACAGCATGAGCTGTGATGTTAAAAACAATAAATTTGAATCCTAGTTCTGTTACTTGGTAGCTGTGTGACCTTAGGCAACTTACTTAACCTCTCTGATTATCTGTAAAATAGAGAGAAAAATGCCTCCTGGGAAGAGTGGTCAAAGGTTTGAAAGAGGCAATGTAACTGAGCATAGTAGGTGCTCAAAAAACAGTAGCTTATTTCTGGCATTATGATTAGATGAGGGGAAGGGGATCCCCAGCTGGACCCTTGAAGATTCCATGACTCGGGGAGTGGGCAGATGGCTTCCGTGGTCCCTGCCCTCTGTAGTAGCTACTGAAAGAGCCATAGCAGGGCTTGTCTCAGTGAGAAAAACAACCAAGTGAGCACGGGGGGGCGGGGGGGGTGGAAAATCAGCCCCTCCTCCTGGGAGGGCAGGAAACCAGGCACAGCCCAGCAGAAGGTGATGCCCTACGGCCAGGTAAAGGATGGTCCCTAATCACTAAATTTCAAAACTGCATCAGCAAAGCTGGGGAGCTTTAATGAGCTCAGCTGAACTGCATAGCTCTGCCCCTGAGTCAGCTGCCCCAGGCTGTGCGGCGCGGAGTGCCACTGGCCTGGCTGGAACTCTCTGCAGGCTTCAGGGAAGTGAGCCCTTTCAGCAATAACTTGTGCACCGGTCCAGGCCAGATTGATACACCCATGAGAGCAACATGATAACTACCACTGACCAAGTTCTTAACTGAGAGCATTTCCACCTGCATCTGCTGTACTAATCCCTTCAGCAAGCATTAGGGAACAAATTCCTTCATGACTACTCTGGGATAAGTCAAATCATGTTACTCTCTTGCATTAAAACCCTTTAAAGCCCCCTAAAATCTATCTGTTACACTTGGAATAAAGTCCAGATTTCTAATTATGCCCTTAAAGTCTTACATGACCTGAACCTGCCCCAAACTAATTTTCTCCTCCCTCCCTCCTACTTTCTATGTTTCCGCAACACCGTCTTTTCTGTTTCTTTAATACGTTCTTTTTTCTGCCCCAGGGCCTTTGCATTTGCTGAGCGCAAACCTAACCTGAGATACTCTTCTGTGTAATTTTTGTATGTCTGACTTGGTCTCAAGTGTTAACTGCTTAAAGAGATCTTCTCTGAGCATCTAAAGTTGCTGGGTGATTTGACAGATGCTGTGCTTTTAGGAACCATTATTACTTCCATTTTACAGATGACAAAACTGAGGTTCAGGAAAATGATATAACCTGCCTGAGGCCCCACAGCTTGGTTTCACTGCAGTTAAATCTGAAGGCAAGTGACTTTTCCATTGTTTTATATTAGGCTTGCTTATCAGGCCCCCACCCTCCTCCTTCTCCACCTCCCCCACCTCCCTCTCCTCCTTTCCCTCCTCTTCATCCTTCTTCTCTGCCTCCTCCTTCCCTTTCTTCTTCAGAGTCCTTTTAGGGTCAAATTGATCCACATGTCTCTCCTTCAATGGGACACGCTCAGACCATGTTTGAATAGGAATGTAAACAAAGTTTCTGGGCCAAGGTGTTATCCTTCCTCCCTTCCTGCAGGCCAGTGTGTCTATCATTCTTTTATTACAGGCAAAAAAAAATTTTTTTAAGGATAGAACTTTTTATAGTATGCTATGCAAACATATTCTTAGTTAACAGAATTTTACATCATTACTATTAGATTTTTTTTTTTTTTTTTCTAAATTTATTTATTTATTTTTGGCTGTGTTGGGTCTTCGTTTCTGTGCGAGGGCTTTCTCTAGTTGTGGCAAGCGGGGGCCACGCTTCATCGCGGTGCGCGGGCCTCTCACTATCGCAGCCTCTCTTGTTTCGGAGCACAGGCTCCAGATGCGCAGGCTCAGTAGTTGTGGCTCACGGGCCCAGCCGCTCCATGGCATGTGGGATCTTCCCAGACCAGGGCTCGAACCTGCGTCCCCTGCATTGGCAGGCAGATTCTCAACCACTGCGCCACCAGGGAAGCCCCCAGATATTTTTATTTATTATCTAAATTACAAGCTTGGCCTGCACAGGTGTATCATTAAAGTCAAATAAATGTCATTTCTGCTCATGTTTATAGAAAATTCAACAATACCTTTTGAATTATTATAAGTCAATCAGGCAAATCATACTTAGTTTCAAAATATAGATTTCAAAGAATATATTCTACATGTATGAATTCTACATAATTCACAGCACACAAAACTATCAAAGTGAAAGAAGATATAAGAGTGATTCACTTATTCATTCATGAAACATTTGTGAAATTTGCACTAGGTCCTAGACACTGTATCAAGCCATGAACACACACTGGTCAGTAAGACAGTAATTTCAGGAAATTCAAAATCCAGTAAGGAAGGCAGGCAAAAAATGTGGTGAGGGCTATAAAATAATTAAAAGCCAGGAATAGTAACTAAAGTTTAGGGACATCTTGCAAATCGACAGGAAAGAGACCAATATCATAAGAGAAAAAAAGAGAGAGGAAAACAAGCAAGACACACACAGAAATTATACAATGGATAAATAGATGAATAATGTTCAATAACAGAATCAAGGAAAAATAAATTCTACTAGTAAGTTTGAATTTCTCACTAATTGATTGTTTCAAAACAGTAGAAACATGTGGATATTCGGTGTTGGTGTTAGTAAATGGGCACGGACATAAAGCCAGTGGGATAATGGTCAATATGACCTCTCTGCAGGACAGTTTGGCAAAATGTATCTAAAGCTTTTAAAATGTGTCATGTCCTCAAAGTCATTACAGGAAAACTACAAGCCAATATCCCTTATGGACACAGAAGCAAAGACCCTTAACAAAATACTAGCAAATAGAGTCCTGTAATAGATAAAGGAAAGCACATCACGAATGAGTGAGGTTTATCATAGGAATTTAAGGTTGGTTCAACATTAGAAAAATCAGTGTGCCGACAGAATAAATAACAACAACTCTATGTTCACCCTAATAAGTTGCAGAAAAAGCATCTGACAAAATTCACCATCCATTTCTGATAAAAACACTAAACCAGCCAGAAATAGAATGAACTTCCTCAACCTGTTAAAAGCATTTACAAAAAACCTACGGCTAACATCCGATGTAATGGTAAAGGACTGAATGTTTCCCCTCCCTAAGATAGGAACAAGACAATGATGTCCATTCTCACTACTGCTGTTCAACATACAGTGTAATCGAGTAAGAAAATGAAATAAAAGACACATAGATTGGAAAGGAAGAAATGAAACTATCTTTATTCACAAATACCATGACCAGCTATAGAGAAGATCCAAAGAAAAATCCAAAGAATCTCAAAAAACAGCCACAAGAACTTAACAGGACAGTTTAGAATGACTGGTATGCCAAAACTGTACTTCTATATTCTAGTGACAAAAAATGAAAAATTGAATTTTTTCAAGTATTTATAATAGCATTGAAAACTATAAAATAGTAAGAGATGGATCTAACAAATATGTGGTAAGACTCACATGCTTAAAATTATTTAAAAATGCTAAAAGACATTAAAGAAGGTCTAGATAAATGGAAAGATATGTCATAATCATGAATCAGAAGAGTCAATACTGTTAAGATGTCAATTCTCCCCAAATAGATTTATAGATTCAATGCAATCTCAATGAAAATACGAAAAGACTTTTTGTAAAAATTAACTAGCTGATTCAAAAACTTATATGGAAATGCAATGGTCTAAAAATACTCAAAAAATTTTAAAATATCAAGTTGGAAGACTAACACTATCTGACTTGAGATTTACCATAAAGCTATACTAATCGACACTGGTGTTATTTATGAAAGGATAACTATTACAGACAAAATTGAAAACAGCTCTTGCTGTGGAGAGACCAAAATTGCCAACGCTAAACTTGTCTGCTTTCTAAAGCAGTTTGTGAAATAAAATGGGTAACATTTTCTCCCTTTCAGGCCAATCCAATCCAGCATAGTGATAAAAACAGATCTCCACTCCAAGTGCAAACAGTATTTCCCTGCCTGTGAGACCCACCATTGTAGACCCTGGCCTATTTCCATGCTCACCCTGAACCCAAATACCTCTTCTTCCCCACTTCTCCTTCCTGCTGCTGAGACATATTGATGGTTTAAATCATCAATGCCAGATGTTGAAAGACAAAGGTAACATTTCTCCTTCTGAATTTCCCAAGGGCTGTTGGGCTTTCTCAATGGAAGTTTGGAGAAAAGAGCATTGGATGTGAATCAGAAAAACTCAAGCTCAAAACTCAGAGCTTCTACTCACCAGGTGAAGGAACTGGGAAAATTAATTCCTTCTTTCTGAGCCCCAAATTCCTCATCTGTAGATTATTTGCCTTACTGGGTCATTGAAAGAAATAAAAGAGATAATAAATGTGGAATTTCCTGGTATACGCCATAGAGAGTATAAAATGGCTGTCAAAGGCGCACAAACTCCATTTCTACTAGTTATGTTGGATGACTACTGGCAAATTACTGATTTTCTTTGCACATTTACATTTACATATTGGATTTATAATATTTATATATAATTTATATTATCTAAAGATATAATCAATCAGTTTTAGACAAAGGCACTAGCATAACTCACTTGGGGAAGGGAATGCATTTTCAACGAACGGTGATAGAAAAACAGGATGCTTAGAAGAGGGAAATGTGTACCTCAACCTCTGCCTCACCCAACATTTTATTTAAAATGTATCATAGACCTAAATGTAAAAGCCAAAACTATAAAACTTTAAGAGGAAAACGTAGGAGAAAAATCTCATGACCTTCAGACAGGTAAAGATTTCTTAAGATTGAACACAAAAAACACTGGCTATTAAGAAGAGGAGAAAATATTTGCAGAACATGTGTCTGACAGAGGACTTGCTTCCAGAATATATAAAAAAAAATCCTTACAACTCAATCAGAAGACAAAAACAATTTAAAAAGGGGCAAAATATTTGAATAGATACTTCATTAAAGAAAATTACAAATAGTCAATAACAACACACACACAAAAATGTCCAACTTGTTAGAAATACGTAAATTAGAACCACAAGATACCGATCAATTAGAAGGTGTAAAATTAAAAAGATTGACCACACTAAGTGTTGGTGAGAGTGTAAATGATACAACCACTTTGGAAAGGAGTGTGACAGTTTGAAAGTTGAGCATTTTCATAAGATTCAGTGGTTCCATTCTTTTTTTAAAATTTATTTCTTTTATTGAATTATAGTTGATTTATGTTGTGTTAATTTCTGCTGTACAGCAAAGTAACACAGTTATACATATATATATATATTCTTTTTTATATTCTTTTCCATTATGGTTTATCCAAGGATATTGAATATAGTTCCCTGTGCTATACAGTAGGACCTTGTTGTTTATCCATTCTATAGGTAATAGTTTGCATCTACTAACCCCAAACTCTCAGTCCTTCCCTGACCCATCAGCAGTTCCATTCTTAGCTATTTATACAAGAGAAATGAAAATGTAGGGCCACAAACAGCCTTGTACATGAATGTTCATAGCAGCTTTGTCTGTAAGAGTCAAAAACCTAACTGTCCATCAACAGGTGATTGCAAAAATAAATTCTGGAGCAGTGCTCTACAGTGCAATGGAACAAGCTTCTGCTACATGCAGGAGCATGGCTGGATCTCAAAAACATGCTGGGTGAAAGAAACCTTGCATCAAAGAGTAAATACCATATGGTATTTATAAAAAGTTCTAGAATAGGTCAAACTAATCTATAATGATAGAAATAACTTTAATGGTTGCCTGGGGAGGAGGGGTGGGGACTCATTTTTAAGAGTCACATGGAAGCTTCTGGGGTGATGAAAATGTTATATATCTTGATTAGGGTGATGGTAACCGTTGGAAAAAATATAATTTAAAGCAAAATCTTTTTCCAACCCAGAAAATCTCTCCACAAAGGCAGAAGAGAAAGAAAACAATTTATACTATTGAATAAGCATTAAACTGGAATGTGATATGTATCACAGGCAATCTACGAAGAGACTGCAAAAAAAAATTCTCCCTTTTCTATAGCCAAGCATACACGACTTATTCCATACACATCCTCAAGATAAAGGATAACTAGTTCTCAAGGAAGAGGACCCGACAGCACCATTCATCACACATCATTCATTCTAGATTCACCCGATAACTGGGTGGCCATCTGTGTTTGCTAATTGGCTTTAACCAAAGGGAAAATAAACTTCTCACATATTTACGACAAGGGTAGTTTTGATCCTTGGAGTTAGGCTTCTACCTCCATCTTCTTTGATGATTATATATTTCAAAGAGATGGCTCACAGGTCCGTGAGAAAGACATTACTTGTACCTAAAGCTGGAAAGACTTATTTAGCTTTTAAAAAGAGGTACACACATTTCAAAGAGACAGAGAAAGAACTTCAGCTTAAAAGCTTTTGAAGGTAAATTTATGCTCTAACAAGTGGGACTGGGGAGAAATCTCGTCCCTTATTTCCAACACGGAGAATGAAGCCTCAACATTTTAAACTCGTATTTGCCCTTTCATGATGTAAGTGTACATGTTTGTCCAAACTATCAAACTGTACACTTAAAATGCGTGCGTTGTTGTATATGAAAATTATAACTCAAAAAAATGATTTAAAATATGCCGCAAATCATCTGAATACTTCCACGCTTTCACATAGGGCACTGCAAAAACCTTTCTGTGCTTTCCTCGAAATTTTCACAAATTTCTCTGAGTTGTTTTCACTGTGATAACAGTGTAGGAAAAATTATAGCTGCTTTATACCCAGGTTCATATAACTCAAATTAAAGAAATCCTCTTAAATTTTTGTGGTAATGGAACACAATTCCTTCATAGCACAGAAAAAGACAATTCAAAGGGAATTTAGTAAAGAATCTTAAAATAATTTAATACCTACCATCTGATGAAACATATTGTAAGCTGGGTGTTTTCTTTCTCTCTCTCACTCCTAAAAAGTAATCGACCATCTGCCACATTCTACATTCTTGCTAGATGCTGAGTGTATAATGGTGAACAAAATAGAGGTCCCTGCCCTCAAGAAGATTATAGGCTGGCAAGGTAGCCAATGTCAAACAGATAAATATATGAATACTTGTTTGGTTATGTTGCGATAATTGTCAAGAAGAATTTCAAGGTGCAAAGAAAGTTTATAAAGTGTGTGTGTGTGTGTCTTTGAGATTAACCTGGTAAGCTTGGAAATCTCCCCCAAGCACTGGGAGAAACTACTTTAATTTGGCTCTTGCTTCTTTTTCCAACCTCATCTTGTACCTACCCTTCAACCTTGCTCTCTCCTGTGAATCCAGACACCATCTTTTTTTTCTGTTCCTTGAACACTTGAAGCTACTCCTGACTTTGGCCTTTGCACATTCTGTTCTGCCTGCAACACCCTCTACCAGATCTGTAAATGGTGGGCTTCTTGCCATTGGGTCTCATCCCAAATGCCCCAGAAAGGATTTCCCTGCCCACCCCATGCGAAGACATCCCTCCATCACTCTCTCTCTCCATCCTGCTTCCTTGACCCAGGCAATGCTGATGCTACAAGGCACTGACCACAGTTTGGGCAACAAGATTCTAAGGAATTTCCTCCTTGGAGCAAAAGAGAGGAGAGAAAGGCATAAGGTTGGTATTTTCGCCAATGGTCACTATGATTTCAGGGACTGACATTGGGCTCTCCTGCGGTGGGTTCTGTGGGGAACAGTCTTGCCAGTCTCCCATTAGGAAAAAAAATAACCATCCTTCACTTGTGTCAATTGCTGGGCCAGGTGCTTTCCTTGGACTGTTCCATTTAACCCTTAGACCATCTCTCACTCACAGAGGAGACGCCTGAAGCTCAGAGAGTTTCCTGGAATCTCACAGCAAGGAAGTGGCTGGTCATGGATGCAAGTTCCTGATTTGTCTGATGCTAGAACTTCCCTTTTTCTACCACAGCCCACAGTTTCTTTTGAAGCTGTATTTTAAAACAACTTTTCCTCTTAAGGATCAAATTGATGAAGGATTTGATCTTCTGGGAAACAGACAGCAAATATCTGGAAAACATCTTTCTGTAATTGACGAAACACTTTCACATCTGTGGTCTTGACCATCCAGACAGTCTCTGTGAGGTGGGCTGGGACAATGGGATTAGAATTCTCATTCAAATTCCAGCTGGTGGCTTGGAGAAAGTCAAACCATTAATCTCGAATTCATCACCTGTAAAATGGGGCTGCCAATACCTGTGTCAAGATTTGCAATATTAAATGGAACTCTAAGTCCATCTTTAGCACATCATTGGCTTCGCATGGGTATTCGTTATCATTAAATCTATGGTTTAATGGTTATCATTACAGTTAATGGTTATCACCAGTTCTACAGTCATTAGCAGAATCATTTAACCAATGTGCTGGGCTAGGAGGACCCTGGGGTAATGGGTCAATGGAAGGTGAGTCGTCATAGCCAAGGACACCTGGATCCCGCTAGCCAAGTTGTAGGATGGCCCGGTTCTTATCTCGCCTTGGTTACCAGATGGCAGCCCTTGGAATGAGGCAGTCACATCAAGGAACTGTGATGTTCCTGTGTTATATTTGTAAGACTCCCATTATTTCTGGCCCAGTAGATGCTCCCACAATCTGTTTACCTGAACTCCTCAGCAAAATGGTGATATGTTCTCAGCTTTGCCGCCGGAATCAGAGGCACCCACAGACTAACCTAGTATTGTCTCAGGAGAGGAGGGGATGATTTATAAAGACAGTGACAACATTACCATCTCCGTGATGTGACAAGTCTCACACTTCTCTTCATTTGTCAAACAAATTAATCTGGATGTGTCTTTTAAACACAACAGCAATGCTCACTCACAGAGCTGGAGACCAGTAAGATGGAAGGCTGGAGATGGGAACCTCGCCAAGTTTCACTCCATGCCTCATTGTTTTCCAGTCTTGTTTTCTGATTGTTAAAGGATGCTCATTGTTTCGTCATCCCTTAAAATTTGGAAGGGTGGGATAGTGATGTCCATTCCTGAGAAAAACATTGAGAACAGTGGAAATAATTGAAAACCTTTGTGATTCTTTTTTAATTGCCTGTTGATTCACACCAGGTCTACCTCATGTAGGTAAAAGAGAATTCTTATACTACGGTATGGTTGAAAGTGGAATATGGCTTGTCAATATTTTACTTGGTTTGTAGGTGTTTTAAACTTTGTCTTTGTTTCTTTTTTCTTACTTAAAAAGTAGAGAAAAGTAACAACACCCATTGTGACCACCAACCAAAAAGAACCAACTTGTAATATTTTTATTGTATTTATATCATGTTTTTATAAATGGAGTTTAAATGTTTAAATATTTGCCAATATTTAAAAACAAGAGGTTTTTTTTTTACATAAAAATATGGATTTCTGGATTGAAAAATGGGAAAAGCTTGGCAAAGCCTGGGCTTGCATTCCTACATGGTAACGGTCACCTGCAACTGAGTTAGTTCTTCTCATTCCACAGGGTATGAACTCTTTCTTTAGTTTGCTGCAATCCCCACTAAGCCCTATCGCTTCACACAGCTTGGTTATCTGTTTGACCCTGTTAGATAGATGGGTTTCTGACACATATTTTTTTCTTGTGGCCTTCTTTCCCTCCTTCTCTTCCCCAATGGCTCCCTTGGTTTCTTAATTTGCACCCCACTTCTTCCTCCCAACCTTCCTCCAGGACGTCAGTTTTTAAGTTCCACCCAGTTTTCTCCCTGTTGAGCTTGGGGATGGGTGGAAATCTGAGATCCTTCAAGAGCTGTTTGAGAGAGGAAAGGATAAAGAGTTCAGCTTTAGGAAACAATTTTAAGACAAAGCTCTCTCCTGGTAATGACTGATCAAATCTTAGCATAATTCCAGTTTATCATAATTCTGAATGAGTCTCTGTATTTCTCCACCTTTCTCAATCCACACCTTCATATTCCTAGTCTGAAGACGGCCAGGATCCCAGAACAGCAGTGGGTAGATTATTTACTGGCAATGGAATGAGATGAAGAAAAAAATCTCCATCATGCCATAGTTTAAACTCTGCAAAAATATGAAATATATTACAAAACAAAACAAAATGTAATTCTTAAACACAACACAAAGGGTCGGCCACTCCAGCATATTTCCTCTAGTGTATTTTCATTTCTTTCTGCTACAGAGTTGGGACTAAAGTAATACAGTTTTGCATCCTCATTATTTCGCTTGTCATTGTTGAATAAGTATTTCATCAGGATATTAAAAATGCTCATAAACATATTTTTAATGACCTTATAACAGTCCATCATATTAATGTGCCCACATTTGTTTAACCAGTACCCTATTACCGGACAGTTGGGTCGTTTCCTGTTCTCTATATTGTAAATCACATTGCAAACAAAGCTTTGTTTTTTAGAATATCTCCTTATAGTATTTTCTAGAAGGGGGATTTCTGGATTAAACAGTTGGACATCATTACCTTTGACAAATTGAAGCTTGCATTTTGGTATTTGTCGTACAGATGTGGTGGTATTTTGGTGCAATCCTCCAAGAGTCAGACAAGGGTGATGAAGAGGGATGTGGGCATTGGGATAATGGATGAAGGACGTTTGGACATTTCTTGAATGGAAAGTACAATCAAATTCTGAGGTCACCCATAAAAGTACATTTCAGTCCTGGCTAGATTTCCTGAAATTGGCTTCTTGTTAATTTCCTCCACTACAGTGGAGGTATTAGCCAAAGCAGGCATGGCAGAGCATTTTTGAAGTCATTCTACTTTTCTGCCTGAATCTTGACATAAAATCCTTCCTTCCTTCCTTCTTTCCTTCTCTCCTTCCAAATTTGCTTTCAATAATTACCATGTTTTGAGTGCCTACAATGAGCCAGACACTGTGCATGGCTTTTTGTATCATTATTCATTTAATTCTCTCCACAACACGAACAGGTAGTCAACACCATCCCAATTTTATTTACAGGAAAGTTGAAGCTTAAGAGGGGTTATCCAGCATGAGGAAGGCTATGCTTCTGGCAGGTGAACAATAGAACTGGATTCAAGTTTTGTCTCAAGCCCATGCTGATCCACCAAGCCTACCAATGAGGCAACTCAGTGAGTTCAGCTTGCATTGGGTTAACTGATGGAGGGATGCCCCTCATCTCTTTGCCCGGTTGTTGAGCGATGTTGTGTCCCCTATGGGTCTGCTAGAGGGGATCCCGTCTGATGTCCTTAAGAATAGAGGCTAGGTGTTATCATTTCTGTACCTTCAGTGCCCAGCATATAGTAGGTATTTTATAAATATATGGGCAATGAATCTAGCTGGAATACCTCAAAGCTTCACTCATAATGCCTGTGTAAGCCTCTTGGTTTTTTCGTTTGTTTGTTTTGTTTTGTTTTTGCGTAGAGTCTAAATCTTCCTGCTGAATCAACATGGTGCATGGCAACTTCTGGAAGTTTTTTAACTCCTTTGCAACCAGTACTAGGAAGACCAGAAGAGTTAAATATGCGTAATTACTGTGAGCTTAGGAACATGACGATGAAAGCACATCTCAGTTCTCATGGATTCCAGCACCCCCTTTTCCTAAAAACAAAAGACTCCAGAGTGGACTGGCATTTGCAAACACATACGAAATCCTTCTGTTTAGGGAGCGCCCGGCAGTCAGTGATGGGTGAAACGATTTTACAAGTGCTTTTCATCTTCCTCCTAGGTTTCTCTACTAAGGAAGGGCAGACTCTCAATAAGAAAGACAGTGAAGTCAATGGATCCAGGTAGATCACACCGGTGCCTGATCAAAAGTACTTGAAATGAAGAGAGTCCAGGTTCAGATGCAGGCTTTGTCACTTCCCAGTGAAATCACCCTTGGAAAGTTTCCTAATCTTTCTGAGCCTCAGTTTCCTGCTATCTAAAATGGGGACAATAATTCTTATGTTGAATTATTGCAATAAGGACTTGACATAATAAATGTAATATATTTAGCAGACGGTCTGGCATTAATTATTGATTATGATATTGTTTGTTTATATCTCTATGAATCCATGTTTTCTATGTATGTATGTATGTACATATCTATCTATCTATCTGTCTACCTATCTATCATCTATCTGTGTCTGTGTCTGTTTTACAACTTTCTTTTGTCTGGGTTTCCCCCCAATATTTTCCCTGTACTTAGTGGAAGTTTCTGCAGAAGGATAGCCTCTGTATGTCTATAGATGTTAAAACCAGGTTTTATTTTCCTCACTCCATTTTTCCTGCTGGCACATTCTTAGGTATAATATAGAGAGATGACCAATAAGCAAATATTTAGATAACACAATGTTGTGAGCTGATGGAGATATGGAACACAAATCAAGGGGGAGGGGTAAAGGACCCTGAAGGTGATTATTTCAGATGGAGTGATCAGGGAACGCTTTTCGGAAGAGTTGAGCAAAGGCTTGCTTGCAGTGAGGGGGCAAGCCACGTGGATGTGGGCTGTAAGTGTGTTCTGGCTGATGGGACAGCAGGCAGAGAGGTGCTGAGGCAGAAGTGGAGGTGGTGGATGCCAGAAACATCTGTGAGGCAAGAGTGGCTGAAGCAGAATGAGTAATACAAGACGATGTCAGAAAGGAAGGCAAGGACATCCCTGGTGGCGCAGTGGTTAAGAATCCACCTGCCAATGCAGGGGACACAGGTTTGAGCCCTGGTCCAGGAAGATCCCACATGCCACGAAGCAACTAAGCCCGTGCGCCACAACTACTGAGCCTGCGCTCTAGAACCCGTGAGCCACAACTACTGAGGATGCATGCCACAACTACTGAAGCCCGCGTGCCTAGAGCCCGTGCTCCGCAACAAGAGAAACCACCGCAATGAGAAGCCCGCGCACCGCAACAAAGAGTAGCCCCCGCTCGCTGCAACTAGAGAAAGCCCGCACGCAGCAACGAAGACCCAACGCAGCCTAAAATAAACAAATAAATAAATTTTTTAAAAAAGAAAGGGGCCAGATCAGTTAGGGGCTTGTAGGAGGTGGTGAGGACTTTATCTGCACGTGAAGAGGGACCACTACAGGGCTTTGGGGGCAGTGAAGGGATTCAATGCTCCCTGTATAGACAGCGTGTTAGTGGCTGAGCAGGTGGTGGGAGCTGAGTGGAACACGGCTACCGAGGGGAGGATCTTACAGGTCCCAGTGCAAGATGATAATGGCTCATGCTGCAGTGTTGCGGTGATAAACAGAGGTCAAAAGTGCTCAGAATGGGCATGTGCTTTGTGTCGTTTTTGTGTGAATGTATATATGTGTGCATTTCACGGAGTGGCTTTCTGCCGTTGCTGCTGCAAGTGATGGGGTCTGTGTGTGTTTGAGTGTGTAAGTGTGTAGGCGTGAGTGACGGTGAGTTTTTGGAGTAGTTTGCTGATGGTGGTAGTGGTGGTGGTGGGGTGTGTATGTGCGCTTGTGAAAGGGAGAGATAAATGTGGCTGGACTTGGCGTCCTGTAGTAGGGGAAAGTAGGAACGGTTCAGCCAGAACTAGAGTCGGTCTGGGTAGATTTGATAGTCATGAATCCAGAAAATGAAGAAACTCATCAGACTTCCTCAAAAAATGCAATATAAATTCAGCCAATGGATAAGCGAATGCTACTTTTGTTTCTATGTAACATGAGAACAATTACAGCCTAAACACCTTGCAGAAAGTTATCCCATCTCCAAGTTTGCTAATTCCATTTCTAAAATAGCTCTAAAGTCTTGGCTTGCTCAGGGTGGGGATAATTAAAACTAATGAAGTGGATTTAGGGGTGTGCATCTGAGCCCGAGCAGAGATGCTGACGGTGATTATAGACGCTGCGGCTTCTCTGAAGGTAATTGTTGGGCGACCCTGCTTCATTTATATTCATGGGGACAGGAGCCATTTTCTTGAGGCAGCTAAACCCTTCGGCGGACCCATCCACGTGTTACATTTTAGAATTTAGATTTCTTCATTACATTTTCAGAGTTCTAGGATTTTACCTACAGGTTACAAATGACTAAGCATGAGACATTACATGTCTTTTATATCCTTCCTCTGAATACTGAATTTAAGAGATGAAAAACTAGGTAAGGCGGGGGGAGACAAGAGGGAGGAAGGGAGGAAGAAACTTATTTATGTACTTATGATATAAATATTTACTGAGCACTTAGGTGCTAGATCCTATTTCATGCCAGATTGTGTTCAAGGTACTGAGGAAATATAAACAGAGTAGACGAGGGCTCTCTTTTCACATACTTGCTTTCTAGTTGGGAGAAACAAAACGGGAAGAACATGAGTTGATGATACATGGATGCAAGAATAACGACGCGGAATGGGTCAGAGGGAGTTGGGAGGTCAGGGAAGTCCTCTCAGAGGTTGTGACTTGAGCTGAGTTTCAAAGACAATAAGGAAACAGACACCTAAAAATCGAAGGGTGAGCATTTGAGGTGAAAGGAACTTGAATGCAAAGGCCTGATGGTGCAAAGGGACACAAGGGGGGGCGGCTAGGAGGCCACGTGGCAGATGCAGAGGGAGTGAGCACAGGAGTGGACAGGATGAGGCTGGCTTTGGGAAGGCAAAGGAGTTTGGATTTTACTATAAATGTAAATGGAGATCATTAGAAGTTTTCTAATTGGGGAATAACAAGATCTGTTTTGTTTTCAAAAGCTCTTTGATATCATGCGAGGAACAGAACGGAGAGGGGCAAGAGTGAAGCAGGAAGGTCACTGAGCAGCCGTGCAGCTGAGAGATGATGGGGGTAGAGGAGGTGGAGGGAAATGAGGCGCCAGTCACTGGTTTGAAGGTGGGGTTGCCATGGAAACAACCTCAGTGTTCATCAATGGATGAATGAATAAATAAGATGTGGTGTATATATACAATGGAATATAATTCAGCCATGAGAAAGAAGGAAAACCTGCCATTTGCGACAACATGGATGGACCTTGAGGACATTACATTCAGTGAAATAAGTCAGACAGAGAAAGACAAATCCCACTTATATGTGGAATCTAAAAAATCTAAACTTGTAAAAACAGAGAGCAGAACGGTGGTTACCAGGGACTGGGGTGAGGGCATAGGAATGATGTTTAAAATACAAACTTGCAATGAGTACATAAATAAGTCCTGGAGATTTAATGCCCTGTATAGTGATTATTGTATTATAATCATCAAACTTGCTGAAAGACTAGATCTTAATTATTCCCACCAGAAAAAGAAATGATCATTATGTGATGTAATCGAGGTGTCAGCTAATGCTGCAGTGACAATCATAGTGCCATATATAAATGTAACAAATCAACAGGTTGTACACCTTAAATTTACATAATGTTATATGTCAAATATATTTCAATAGAAAGAAAAGTGGGGTGGCCGTGTTTTGCTGGTGAGAAAAATGTGGCTTGTGAGTGTTTGGCTTGAGTGGCTAGGAGATGGGAGACTGCTGGGGCAAGAGCAGATTGGGAAGGGTGGTTAGAACTCCCGAGTCTGTGTTTGCTTATCTCAAGACTAAGAAGCCAATTGGACATTCAAGTGGGGAAGTGGGAACAGGAATGATGATGATACGAAGTAAGAGAGAAAAAGGGAGCAGAGAGGAAGGAAGACAACAAGGGGAAGATTCTCAGTTCCCTCCTGTCTTTTCTTGTGGCATCTAGAGCCATTTCCCCCTTGTCTCCACGCTGCAGGACACAGGGTAGAGGCTTAAGCTCTCTCCTCAGATGCCCCATCCTTATTCTCCTCAAAAACCTCTAGTTCATTCCTATTGAACTCAGGTCCAAAGCATGGTTTTGGCCTCCTACAAACCTGGGTTCAAATCCAAGGATTACCAGTTGTGGGATATTGGACAAGTAATATAACCTATCTAAGGCTCAGTTTCCCCATCCATAAAACGAGAATAATAAGAAGCCCCATCTCATGGAGTTATTGATATAACGACAGCTAATCTTTATCGAGCAGTTATTAGATTATATGTGTTATTGCATCCAATCCTTAACACAGCCCTAGGATGTGGGGACCATTCTCATCCTACAGATGAGGAAAAAGAGTCTCAGAGAGGTTACATGACTGGTCCAAGACTCCACATCTGGAAACTAGGAGAGAGGAAGTGACTTTTCCAAGTTTACATCACCGATCAGTGTCCAAGATGGTATTGAAACTGGGGCGTCAGACTCCAGAGCCTGCCCTCTGTTCCTTCCTTTTAAGCCCAATGCTGGACCCATAGCAAAGGCTCAAAAAATGAGAACTGCTTGTTTTTCATTGTTCTTGTTTTTATTACAGTGTCATATTGTAATATCCACTTACTAGTTTGCTTCCTCATCAAACTCAGTAATTCCTTGAGGGCGGGGGCTGTGACTTTTTCACGGCTGCATCACCATGCCCAGCACAGGGCATGGGCCTCAGCGGCTGTGCCGTGTGTGTTGCTGAAATGAAAAACACAAGTGCAGGACAGCCAGCCGGAATCCCCTTATTTGCATGCAATGCTTCCAATGAAGTGGACTGCCTCTGCGTTTGAGAGAAGGCTCTCTCCTTTCCCAGAGGGACCAAGCCTTACCAGTCTACAGGAAGTGAGGAAGACAATGGAATAAATATCTCAGCAAGTTCTGCCACCTTGAGCTTTGCCCTCAGTGAAGAAAGTGTCGCCTCAAAACAGGAATTAAAGCTAAGATGTATTTGGCATCAGCCAAGTGCCCACACAAGTGCTAAACATAGCATAAGGGAGGGCACTGACTCTTTGAGGCAGAACGGGAAACTTCTAATTCATTCTCTTTCCAGCCTGCGAGACAGTGAGTCTGTCGTGGGCAGGACAATTAAGTTGAAATATGGCCCACCTAAGCCTAAGAGCTGTTCTAACGGGAACGTCAAGAGACCCAACTGCTAACTTTGTGGGGAGGTAGGCGGAATGAGGTCCTTGAGGTGAGGTCTAATTATCTTGGTCGTGTCAGAGCTGGGGGCTGGCCTTAAAAAACCCCAAATCCCCAGGCTCCAGTGAGACGGTTATTTAATAATACGAGATATAGTCAGTAGCAGGTTATAATAGCTTTGCAATCGGCCCATGCCTCTTAGACTGCATGTCATTTCCTATGAAAATGATGGGTTGTGTCTGCCTGAACCTCTTACCTTGGAAAGTGAAATGTCCATGAGGATTGTGCTAGCTGTGGGGATCCAAGGGCAGGGAGGGGGCCAAACTCTGGGTGTCTCCCTTTCCCACGTCTCCTGACGTCCCTCCAGCAGCCCAGAGAGGAAGCTGATTGTCCTAAAGCAGAAAAGAGAGCTCAGGAATGCCAGGAGTGGGCATCCCTGCTAACAGCGACACCTGGTACTCAGAGATGTTGGAGCACAGAGCCTGGGGGCGGAAGGGGTCGAAAGCTTAAGAGATGCACCTCCTCCTTTGAATGAAAGGGCAAAACGTCCCTGTGGGCCACTTGGGGGAGACTCAGCCACCTGGTACTTACGACACTCTGGAGGCACCACCCATTGCTATGAATCTCAAAGTCCTGAATCAGCCTTTTGTTCCTCCTCCAACATCCCACCGAACCTCCGCCAGGATCGATGCGGGGGAGAGGAACAGGAACAATATCAGATGATGCCTTGGGGGATCCCAAATCTGTTTGACTTGGATTCTAAACTTGTCCTATTCCTGCCTCTTTCCTCTCCCTCTTACCTCACCCCACCATCACCACTAACTTAAAACCATTTTATGGCACCGTAGACTTTTATAGAGTCCAGGGACTTTAGAATCTGTTTCAAGTTCCCATCTAGCACTTGAACTTGAGGAAACTGGGGTGGTGTTCACCTTTTGCTTGACTACTTCTAAGACAGAATTCTCAATTAGGGATGATTTTGTCTCCCAGGGGAACATTGGCAATATCTGGAGACATTTTTGTTGTCATGATTCTAGGAGGGATGTTACCGGCAAATTGTGGGTGGAGACGAGGGATGCGGTTACACATCCCACAATGCACAGGGCAGACCCTACAAAGGATTACCTGGCCCCAAATGCCAATAGTGCCAAGGCTGAGAAGCTCTCCTTTAGGGATAGAATTCACCATCAATCCCCCCCACCCTGAGCAGTCCCCTTTACTTTCAGCTGATTCCCGTTAGTATCAGGAAGGCAGGTGTATAAGAGGCAGGTGCCTTGGGACAAACTTATATGAAGAAACTCAAGCTTACACAATTCTGGGTACTGGCAAGTGGATTTAGGAAATCCCGCACCCCCTCAAGTGATACAAGAAGATTGGAACAAGATAGCCCAAAGCTATTTCCAAGGTAAGTATCCAAATTACACGGAATTCTGTGAATACAGTTGGTCTCAAGAATTGGAAGTCAATATCTGAAATCAGACATGGATGTTAGAATAAAACAGCAGTTGCAGGAAAATGCAGCTTTTCCCTGAAAATGCACGATAAAGGGAATGTGAAACAAAATGATATGTATATCACTGAAAACCGGGTTTGGAGGTGGGTGGGAGCTAATGTGCAGGAGATGGCAGATAGAAATGGGTTGTCTGATAGCCATACTTACTGATTTATTATGTGTTAAGCATCCCAGTCTTCCGTTCTCTCTCTCAGATGCAATCTTTATGCTTGTGTTTTGGTGACTTAAAAAAAATTTATTAGTAACAGGATGAGATTTCCCCTCTATTCTTGGTGGGGAGGCAGTCTTTAGTAAGACTGAATAAAGAGACTGAGGTTTTATTAGCAAAATAGCGACAACTACATTGGGCTCAGAAAGTCAGTGTTAAGAAAAAGGTGTTCTGAAAAGTACTATTCCACAAATTATTTTTTTAAAGGGTTGTTTGCTTATTCGAGATCAGGGGTCTCCAAACTCTTTTGATTGTGTACCCATTATAGTTTTTCGAGTACTCTCCCACAATATATATGTTTATAAATTGCAAACATGGACCAGTTTCAAGCCTGATCAGATTGGCTCCAGAATGTCTGTTTTAACCGCTGCACTCGACTGCTCTCACCTGAGGACAGTGAAAGGACTAAAGTCTCTTCTTACGACAGAGGAAGGAATCAGACATCACGCTCAGAAGCTGAGCATTTAAGGAGTTCCTTTATGATAGAGCAAGACCCTGGCAGCAAAATAGTAAAGACCAAGAGCTTGAGGGTAAGGAGAGGAGAAAGAGGCAGAAGCTAGTGAAGAGATAGACTGACAGGGGATCCCGAGGTGGGTCCTGATGGGATTGAAAGGCTTTTTTTTTTTTTTCTTTTTTTAAATCAAAGTATAGTTGATTTACAATGTTGTATTAGTTTCAGGTGTACAGCAAAGCGATTTGGGTATACATATACATATATATATATTCTTTTTCAGATTCTTTTCCATTATAAGTTATTACAGGATATTGACTATAGTTCCCTGTGCTATACAGCAGGTCCTTGTTGTTTATCTATTTTATATACAGTAGTGTGTATCTGCTAAGAGAAAGGCAAGGGAAACCTTTGCACCATGTGCTGTGCTTCACGAGTGGACACAATTGTGTGTTAGATTCTTTTGTTTCTGGTAACAACCTGGACCTGCAACCTCTTCTTGATGCCAGGCAAGATGGATGAATCACAATAACGGACTTCCATGAATTTTCACACAATCTTGATACCCTGACTTTGTTTGTTTGTTTGTTTTTCTCACATGGTTTTAGTGTCCTCTACCACATGCCTACCGCCATGGAGAACTCAAGAAACCAACTTCTCAAGACAGAGAGGGGAACAAACAAAATTTTGTATACAAACTCATATTTTGTATGTGAACCTTTCCAGATCCTTTCAGTGTCTTAAGGAACCATCTAGAGATAATTATAGCAGATGGGATCTTGGGCACCATGTGGTACGATCCACTTCTCCTGAATGAGGACCAGGGAGAGAGTAAGATGCTTGAATGAGATGCTACGATGCAGCCAGCTGGGGGCAGAGCCAAGGCGGACACCTAGATCTCTGGTCTGCCTGGCTCTTTGTTAGCTAACAGGGCAGGTTTGAAAAACATCTTTTAGGTCAAATATTCTACCAGGGTGAGCTCAGTTCAGGGCCAGTGGGAAGGCACATTTGTTTTCTCCTAAGCTACTAGGAAGTTTGATTAAACCAAAGCATAAATATACTGAAGGTCCCTATGATGAGCTAATTTTGTCTCCCCCAAATTCATATACTGAAGCCTTAATCCCCAGAACCTCAGAATATACTTGGAGGCTGGGCCTTTAAAGAGACGATTAAGTTAAAGTGAGGCCATTAGGGTGGGCCTAATCCAATCTGACTGGTGTCCTTTAAAGCAGAGGACATTTGGGCACAGGACCTACTGTACAGAGAAAAGACTGAGGACACAGGAGAAGACAGTCATCTGCAAATCAAGGAGAGAGGCCTCAGAAGAAACCAACCCTGCCAACAACTTGATCTTAGACTTCCAGCCTCCAGAACTGTGAGAAAATAAATGTCTGTTGTTTGAGCCATGCAGTCTGTAGTATTTTATTTTTGCAGCCCTAGCAGACGAATGCATCTCCCTTCATTTCTCATAGTAATAACAGCAGTAGCTAATATCCATCTTCAAATGAATTTCTCATTTAGTCTCCATAAAAATTCTATAATGTTGATGCAATTATGAGCTTCTTTTTACACATGGAGAAGAAACAGACGCTAACAGAAGTGAGGACGGGGCTGGGCCGGTTGGAGTTCCGTAGCCGCGCTCTGCATTGTTACTGTGGTTGCCATGGTAACAGCTGGGTGGGAAGAGTCAGTGCTCAGAAGGAAGAGAGGATGGCTCCACATCACCTGTTTAACAGGAAGGTGTGGAGAGCGATGGAGGGACACCAGGTTCAATGCCAGCTGTTGGGGTCCTCCATCTCATCCTTGCCAACTGCCTCCTTTTGAATCTTTAGTCACTTCAAGAAATATTTTAATATTATATATAGAATGGATAAACAAAGTCCTACTGTATAGCATAGGAAACTATATTCATTATCCTGTGATAAACCATAGTAGAAAAGAATATGAAAAAGAATATATACATGGGACTTCCGTGGTGGTGCAGTGGTTAAGAATCCGCCTGCCAATGCAGGGGACATGGGTTCGATCCCTGGTCCGGGAAGATCCCACATGCCGCGGAGCAACTAAACCCGTTACTGAGCCTGCGTGCCACAACTACTGAAGCCCGTGCGCCTAGAGCCCGTGCTCCACAACAAGAGAAGCCACTGCAATGAGAAGCCCACGCGTTTCAACAAAGAGTAGCCCCTGCTCACCACAACTAGAGAAAGCCTGCGTGCAGCAATGAAGACCCAATGCAGCCAAAAATAAATAAAAAATAAAATAAATTTATAAATAAAGAATATATACATGTATAACTGAATCACTTTGCTGTACGGCAGAAATTAACACAACATTGTAAATCAACTATACGTCAATAAAATAAATTTAAAAAAAAGAAATATTTTAAGTTCCTCCTACGTACCAAGCACCAAGCTGGGCTCTGGGGCACCAGCAGTGATCACAACTGATGTGGCCAGCCTTGCCCTCATGGAGCTACGGTCCAGGGGGCACTGCCACTTCCTCCCTCTGAGTTCTTCAAGTTCTTAACTAGCCCCTTTCCTCTAAGCACGGGAAGGAAACAGCCAGCAGACCTGCTTCTTTGACTGTTTCCTTTCTTTCCATCTTCTGACAGCCATGCTTCATGTCTGACAGGCGAAATGATGCTTCTCGACAGTGACAAATTTATGAGTTTTGACTGTTTGTGAAGCTCCCTAATTAATTCTTTACAGACTTCTACTGGCAACTGACTTTGAGTTTTGAGTTCAAAAGCGAGTTTGGATGAATCATGGTCGACCGTTCTGCTCCCTTTGGAAAGCTCACCCTCTGTGCTGCACACTCTTCATCTCCCTGCTTCCCAGCAGCACCATTCATCTTACAGTGGTGCCCGGCAGGTGGTTTCCATGGCACAGGACAACAGCGCCAGCATCCTTCCTGTTGGCACGGAACCCCTGGGCCATCTCCTGAGCAACCCGGTAAATGCTCCTGAAACATCTCTCCCCCACCTCAGCACCACAAGGGTTACTTTTAAATTTCTGGAAGGTGGCCTGAGATTGACACCTGATCAAGAACCTGATGTGAGTAAACAAGTCTAGGAAAGGAGCTATAGTGAGCCTCTGTCCAGAAAGAGAGGAAGAGAGAAAGAGGGAGGTGGGGAGAGATGGAAGAAGGGAAGGAAGGAAGGAGTGAGGGAGGGAGTTGAGAGAGAGAGAGAGACAAGGAGAGACAGAGAAACACAGAGTCAGAAATATAGAGATAGAGGAAGGGAGAGAATGCACCTGAAATAGGAGAAATAGATAATAATATTAATAGCTAATATTTATTGAGTGCTTGCTCTGTGCCAGGCACCACGCTGGGTGCTTCTAGCTGCAATAACTCATTTACTCTTCATGACAACCTTATAAGGTAAGTACTGTTGTTTTCCTTCCTCTTGAAGTGAAAAAAAAAAGAGCTCAGAGAGACTAAATAAATTGCCCAAGCTCACATAGCTCTTAAAGCGTGGAGTCAGTGTGCAAGTTCAGGCAGATGGATCCAGAGGATATACTTTTAATTACTATGGTTGAGAGACAGGGAGACAGAGAGGATATGAGAGACTGAAAGGAAGAATTCACACACACATACACAGAGATGCTGAGAAAGACAGAGACAGAGAGAATGATCTGGAGAGAGAGACACAGTGAGATATGCAAAAAAGACAGGGTTAAGGAAATACGCAAGGACTGAGATAATTGACGTGTACAGAGAAAAACAGAGAGAGACAAAGAGAGAGAGATGGAGAGACACAGGGAGGACTTCTGCTAAGAGAGCACGGCCCCTTCATGCAAGATGAAAATATCTGGGACAACAGTAGCGTGTATTGTAATGACAGCACGTGCCCAACGCTGATACACAGTTTTCCTTCTTTTTATTCAGTTCGCGTTACCATTCATTCTAGAAATGCTGAAACACACTCCAGAGCTGCTTGTGATGGGACACACAGGTTTCGGAGGCACAGGTATCTGAATTCGGAGCTGTGACCTCATAGCACATGTTTTTTTTCCCAGCGGAGGGAAGCTGGGGGATGCAGCTGGGCGTTTTGCAGGGGTACATGGTGGGTGGTGGAGGCAAAGGAGGGATGGAAGGGTGGAGGTCATCTGAGTTCCTTCTGTTCCATCTGTTCTGGGCCTTCCCGGTGGCTGGTAACCTGAGAGCTCGGTGCAGGTGGGGAGCGGGGGACACTGACGGCCTGAGAATGGAGACGGCTGGCCATTTGGTACGTGTGATGTGTGGCTTCTCCTTACAAAAGGCTTATGCATTTGGAGTATCGTCCTTATAATGTAGCTAAGGGAACACAGTTCACAGGTGGTGGGACTGGTACTAGAGCCCTGGCCGCCTAGATCAAGAGCCTGTGGATGGAGAAACAACAAGGTCCTGTAGAGCTCGGAGAACTATATTCAATATCCTATGATAAACCATAATGGAAAAGAATATTAAAAAAAGAAAGTATATATATATATATATATATATATATATATATGCATAACTGAATCACTTTGCTATATAGCAGCAATTAACACAACATTGTAAATCAACTATACTTCAAAAAAAAAAAAAAAAAGGAGAGGCTCTCGGCCCATGTTGAAGCCAAAGAACGGGGCCAGTGCCAAGCGTGTATGGACCCTGGAGGAGCTGCAGCCACTCTTTCAAGCAGGCTCCCTGGCCCTGTTTGCAAGGAGACCATGGAGGGCGTTAGCATGCATCAGATGGACAGGTCAAACATCCGCGACTTTCCGTAAGGAAAACAAATCTGAGTTAACTGGGGCGCAGATACTTGGCGATTCTTAATTGCCTACCAGGTACAACCAAGCAATGCTGATATCTCTGCAAGTTTTGTCCCCCCCATCATCCTTGACCCCAAATGCAGTAGATTACACACTGTTGGACGAGTTCCAGTTTAATTCTGCTACTCTGAGTCCATCATGCTGGGGCCCAGAGAAGGGCAAGAATGCATCCTCTATGTGCACTTGACTTGACTGGAGCCATAATCCACCCACAGGTCCCTCTCACAGGTCAGCATGGGATTTGCACACACACCTCCAAGACCATCATTATCAACAACAAGAAGTGGGTCCCAAGAGCGTAACACTAAGCTTCATTGATAGATAAGAACATTCTGGGGAGGAAAGATAAAGCAGAGGGTGAGAGCTTGGGCTGTGCAGTAGGACAGCCCTGTGTTGGAATTTGCTGAACTCTGCCACTTATTAGCTGTGTGATCTTGAGCAAATGGCTAAACTTCTCTGAAATGCAATTTGGTTTCAAATCTTGTGCTTTCCTTATCACATGAGACCCAGAAGCTACTTGAAAGCCAGTCTTTGCTCCTGCACACACAGGTAATTATCTACTTAACTGTGGAGGCAAGGACTACATCAGGACCACCCACAAAGGTCAGGAAAATTGGTCAGGAATAAAGCGGTCAGGAAGGGCTTTCTGGATGAGGCAGAACTTGAGCTGTAACCCTCCTCCTCTTCAACACTGTTGTCATCATCATCGTCACTGTTATCACATTAATTATCACCTCTTGAATATTAATTGTGGGCTAGCATGACACTAAGTGATCCACATATTCTGCCTTTATTTCTCGGAGCCATTTTGAATTATTTATGTCATAAAAGTGGAGCCTGAAGCTTCAAGATGGAACGTACCTTGTTCAAGGTCACAGAGCTGGCAAACAGCAGAGAGAGAAGCTCAGATCCACCTGACAGCAAAGTTCAGGTAGCCCTCGGAACAGACATTTATTTCTCGCTTTCCTCTCTAGCTGAATTTCTACAGTGTTTGTAGGCCTTTTCCCTTTGAAATTGAATTGTACTTTATTGTTGGCTTCTGTTATAATTTTGAAGGTAATTCATCTTCATCACCGATATCTCTTCCATTGGCACCAGCTTTGCCAACGTCGGCTTATGTTATCTGTGGTCATTATGTTCCCTCAATTTCTCTGCCGAGTAGTAAATGGTGTATAAACGAATGCTGAAGTGCACCCGAGGATCTTGCTGCTAGATTGTCCTTTGGTAGAGTGACGATTTCCATTGTTCTGGGAGTACAGGTCCCTGAATTGTCAGAAAAGCGTGTATCCATTGAAGCCACATTGAATTGTCATCAATACACTGGCTCCTGCTCTGCAGAAGACCATTTTCCTGATTTCAGTAACAAAAGACCTCAGTGGATTGGTCCCTCTGCATTTGTTAATAAGATTTTTTGGTTTTTCAATAACAAAGCTCAACTTTAATCATTTTGAGCAAGAAGCAATTTGTTGGAAGGACACTGGGGCATCTCAGAGAATTCAAGGAAATGTTAAAAAAAATTTTGGCTTCAAAAAAAGAAAAAAGCCTTTAGTAACCATAAGTTTGTTTTCTATGTCTGTGGGTCTGTTTCTATTTTGTATATAAGTTCATTTGAATCACTTTTTTTTAAGATTCCATATATACACAATATCATATGATATTTGTCTTTCTCTGTCTGACTTACTTCTCTCACTATGACGATCTCTAGGTCTATCCAAGTTGCTGCAAATGGCATTATTTCATTCTTTTTTATGGCTGTATATATGTACCACATCTTCTTTATCCATTCATCTGTCATGGACACTTAGGTTGCTTCCACGTCTTAGCTATCAAACAAACAAACTTTTCAGACCAGGAAGCAATCTAAGTCCCTATCAGGCTTATAAAGTGTTACAGGCAAAAAGGGCATTGAAGATTATTAGGGACATTCTCAGACCATTATGATGGAAGAAAAGGAAAATTTGTGTGCAGACCTCTGGGTCTTCAGACCCAAATCCCCTGATGTGTGTGTGTGTGTTTTTTTTTTTTCCCCACATCTTTATTGGAGTATAATTGCTTTACAACGTTGTGTTAGTTTCTGCTGTACAACAAAGTGAATCAGCTATATGTATACATATATCCCCATACCCTGATGTGTTTTTAATCCCTGGTGGAGAGTGCTTACTCAGCAAGGGCCTCAGCTGGGCTAGGAACCTCCACTCCTACTTTCTTGTTTAGTTACAGGAGCCGTATGAGGTTAGTATAACTGTTTCCATTTTACAGATTAGGAAACTGAGGCACAGAAAGTTTAACTAACTTTCCAAGGACACACAACCAGCACATGGCAGAGCCAGACTTGGAACAAATATGTCTGTCTGACTACATCATCCATGTCTTTCTCCTCGTCCTGGCTGCTTCTCTATAATTTATCCATCAACCACATTCCAGAGAATTCTCTGACTCCCCCCATGAAGACTTGGTGGCAGAACCTATAGGAAAAAAGAATTACATGCCTTTTGCCTTCAGCATTTTAAACTTCACCCTCTTGGTGATTGTGGCTGATATTTTTTTTTCTTTTTTGAAGTGAGGGGGGTTCTTGGGAAGAATTGAGAAACAGAGATTTGTGGCGACAGGGCAAGGCTGAGCAGATCCGGTGCCTTTCATGGGAAATGGCCATGTCAAGCCCAGGTTTTCCAGGGAGGATACCTCCACTTCTAGAATGCAATCTGAATGCACAGAAAACCACTAGGATGTGTTTCAATCCAATGTTTAGAGGCGACTGTACGTGCTCACTTGAGAGTCTGGTGGAGCAAGGGGAGTCACCAGGGAGGAAGAGGAACTGCCTGGCAGGGACAGGATGAAGTCACTCATCTCTGCCTCCTGGATGGGGAGCTGGGCTGCAGAGATGAGAGGGGCGAAGCCTCTGCTTGCCCAGGAGCAGAGCAGGCTCACGGTTAATGCTCATTCCGTTAACTCAGCATAGAACTTCCATACTAACGACGTAAGGGCTGCGTGCCTTACACAGAGCCCACTGAGTGGCATTCTCGATGCATCCTTTCCCGGCCTGGAGCTACAGTGTGGCTAATTGAAGCATACCTTGCATGGTCTCTCTGGAGCAGAAACCGGCTGCCAACCTGCATCAGCCCAGACTCTCTGTCCTGCTGCTAATCTTTATTCTTGAATTGTTTGCCAGAAGCTATCAGCCGAAGGAGAAAGGTTTTTTTTTCCCCTCCCCCAAAGGAATTTGCAGGCAATTAGTGAGGTTGCAAAGCTAATGTCAGCCTGGACTAATTTTCTGGACAGAGGAACTGGAGTTTACCGTGTTAGGTTATAAAAGCACAGTGGAATTCAAACCCAAACATGGGTTTGTGTGTAGAGGTCAGACTTTAGGAATGGAACGGTCTCTGCCTTAGCTAGTTCTTCCATTGCATTCAATACCTTGAGATTTAAAAAAAAATTTTATTGAAGTATAGTTAATTCACAATGATGTGTTTAATTTCTGCTGTAGAGCAAAGTGACTCAGTTATACATATATATTCTTTTTCATATTCTTTTCCCCTATGGTTTATCACAGGCTTTTGAATATAGTTCCCTGTGCTATGCAGTAGGACCTTGTTTTTTATCCATCCTATATATAATAGTTTGTATCTGATCCCACTACTGGGCATATATCCTGAGAAAACCATCATTCAAAAAGAGTCATGTACCACAATGTTCATTGCAGCTGTATTTACAATAGCCAGGACATGGAAGCAACCTAAATGTCCATCAACAGATGAATGGATAAAGAAGATGTGGCACATATATACAATGGAATATTAGTCAGCCATAAAAAGGAAGGAAATTGAGCTATTTGTAGTGAGGTGGATGGACCTAGAGTCTGTCATACAGAGTGAAGTAAGTCAGAAAGAGAAAAACAAATACCGTATGCTAATGCATATACATGGAATCTAAAAAAACGGTACTGATGAACCTAGTGAGGGGACAGGAATAAAGATGCAGATGTAGAGAATGTATTGTACAATATGGGGAATATAGCCTATATTTTGTAATAACTGTAAATGAAAAGTAACCTTTAAAAATTGTATACCAGGGCTTCCCTGGTGGTGCAGTGGTTGAGAGTCTGCCTGCCAATGCAGGGGACACAGGTCCGAGCCCTGGTCTGGGAAGATCCCACATGCCGCAGAGAAACTAGGCCCGTGAGCCACAACTACTGAGCCTGCGCGTCTGGAGCCCGTGCTCCGCAACAAGAGAGGCCGCGATAGTGAGAGGCCCGTGCACCGCGATGAAGAGTGGTCCCCGCTTGCCACAACTAGAGAAAGCCCTCGCACAGAAACGAAGACCCAACACAGCCAAAAATAAATTAATTAATTAATTTAAAAAAATAAATTAAAAAAAATTGTATACCAATAAAAAAATTTTTTTAAAAACTTAAAAAAGCACATTAGTTTGACCTAGCGTGTAATGGCACTCAGTAACATCTCTTGTTTTTTAATGTTCAACAATAAAAAGAAAAATGCTAATAATAGTAGTTTTTATTTTTTGCACTGATATTTTGCCACAGGCAATATTTTAAGGGTTTTATATTTTTTCATCATAAAAACAAATATACAAGGCAGGTATTGTTGTTCTCACCTTAAAGTGAAGAAAAATATAGCTTATGTATTGTAACTTCCCAAATCATAGAAAGAGTAATGGACAAAATGGAATTTGAAACAGGGTTCTAAATTCACCTTGTTCATGGTGGAGAAGTTGGAATACACAAAAGTCCTGAAAAATAAAATTATCTAATAAGCTTATTAGCTGATTAACAGTTGCATTTCTTTCTTCTAGTTTTATGTGTATGTGTACATGTAAGTTGGGTTTATTTATATAAACACATCTACAAATAAAAATTAATGCAATGCCCAAAAGATAAGCTTTGAGGATTTTAAGAATTGGGGTTCACATCTGGTGCTGTGATTTAATACCCACATGACCTCTGGCAAATTATTTAACCTTTCCAGCTGCTAAGAACCTTCATAAGGTTGTCATGAGGTCAGAATGAAATAACTGCTCAGAGCTGCTTCTTGGTGCCAGGCAATGTTCCTGGTCCTTGAAGATTACCTGGCGAGCACCTGGACCTTGCAAAATGGCTGCTGTGTTGAGAAGGATTCAGAGGTCATACTTAAGGGCAGCAGGGACGGTGCTATAATTGATTAGCAATGTCTGTCATAAACGAGGGTGTGAGAAGTGTGGAAAAGAGGGGAATGATGCCCCAGGTGGCAGAAACAGCATGGGCAAAGGCATGGCAGTAATAACTAACATTTAGCTAACATTTATGATATACCAGGCACTCTTCTAAGTGATCTATAATATGTAATATTAACCTGGCTTATCCTCATAAGAAACCAACAAGGTAGTGGTTCTCATCCAGAGGTGATTTTGCCATCTACTGCCCCCCATGCATGGCCAGCAGATATTTAACAGTGTCTGGAGACATTTTTGGTTAGCATGACTGGGGGGGTGGTGCGTGGATGGGTGCTACTGGCATCTAGTGGGTGGGGGTCAGGGAAGCTGCTCCACATTCTACAGTGCACAGGGCAGCCCCACAACAAAGGATTATCCAGCTCGAAGTGTCAATGGTGCCAAGACTGAGAAACACTCCAATAAAGTATGAAATATTATCATCTCCATTATACTGATGGGAAAAGTGAGGCACAGAAAAGCTAAAGCACTTTCTCTAGGTTATTCAGGCAGTAAATTGCAGATGTTGGATTCAGACTCAAAGCTCACGTGCTTACCCTCTGTGGCTCCCCAGACTCTTGGGTTGTAGTAAGAAAGGGTGTGGCAAGGAGGGAGAGGAAGAACTGGGGATTCAGAGCTGTTTCGGGAAAGTAAAAGGCAGGTAGCAGCTACGGTGAGTTTTATATTAGTTTTTGCTTAGCTTGCACTGACACCAGTCTTCCTTCCCTGTCCTTCCCCCAGGCCGGCTCCTCCAAGCCCCTGCTGTGAGAGTTCAGTTCTGTCAAATTTCCTCTGGCATCAGGGCCCTCCTTCCAGCTGCCTCCTGCTCTCCTCCATCACTGGCGGGGTTAGGGGCTAAGACTGAGATTTGCTCTGACACACTGCTGTTGCCAATTTTGCCCAGGAAACCGAAGCTGAGAGTTGCTGCAGCTTTTTGGGAACAAAATAGCATCATTGGTCTTCCCACTGAGCAGGGCAGGGCTGGTCCGGCTCTGGGACCACTTGTAACACATTTGTGCTTGGGGACCATCTCCTTGTGGCCTCAGGTGCTCCTGGGAGGCAGGGCTGGCTATCAAGTGAGTGAGTGAGTCACCTGGAGCCTTTGGAGATGATAAGTGGGAACCAGCCTTTCCTGGGGCTGCCATCAAGCTCTGAGCCTTTGCTCTACCCCTTGCTGCTGAGTAGGTAGCAGGCAGTGAACAGTTTGCTGTTTTTAATATGAATAGAGGAGGAGGAGGAGAGGGAGGGTGAGGAGTGGTATAAAACATGGGCTGTGGAATCAGATGGCTTTAGTAGCTGTGTGATAGTAAGTGGCTATACCTATCTGAGTCCCACTCCTTACCGGTAAAATGGGGATAATAATGCCTAAAGTGGGGGTATTGTTGTGAGGATTAAAACTTGTTAGATACAGACATAAACACAGATAATGCCCAAACCTGAGAGGTTTAGGTGTCCTTTCTTATGAATGAAATCAGCTCCATTCTTTTCATACCAGATGCTGTATTGATTCAGAGATCAGGCCTAGGTTTATCAGGAAAAAGTGGCAGATTGATTAATGATGTCTGACATGGGTGTAGGCATGGGGAGAGGAGGAATGTGTACCTGGTGTTTCCCTGCTAGGCTCAGCTGCAGAGTAAACAGTCAATGGAAACCATATTACTGCTCCTGTTGGTTATTTAGGTCACTGTAAAGTCAAGGTAAAGAATAATTCTTTGTTCGGGGGAGGCTAGAAATCAGAGAAGGAAGAAAAGTTGCTGATTTCTCTTAAATTGGCAGTTCTTAGTGGTGGAATTGCTCTGCTACTGAGGAGTTTAACATGTATTGGCAGTGGGTGATTTGAAACCAAATGATTGGCTACAATTATCTCCCTCACTGGCAATTCTTCTTGCCGTGCAGTTTGGGATAAATGTGGAGGCTGCAAAGGGTTGGAGGCCCAGTGTCTCCTGGAGCGGAGGTAAAGGCTGGATGGGGGAACTGATGAGGCTGGGAGGAGGGAGACTAGCTGAGCAGCTGATCAAAGTGAACCTCTTCTGCCAACAGCTGGTTTATGGGGAAAGGATTTGATATTTAGGGGAAAAAATTGGAAAATGCCTATAGTTAGTGAACATGAATTGGTTTTGTCTGCATTTCCAGGTACTGTTCTTCAAGGGAAGTCATCTCATGTTTCCTCTGGGGACCCACCCCAGGTGTACCTCCTAACACAGATCTGGCCAATCAGAACACTGCATCCCTGGCCACCGAGACAGGTTTAGGAATGGCCACATGATCAAAGTGCTTCTGAGAATTAGGCCCAGGAATTTTTCTGGAAGTATTGGGAAAATAGTTACTTTCCATTAGCCTTGCTAAACTGGCACTGTCTTAATTTAGAGTTGCTGAAGGCCATTTTTGTCAGTACATGGGGAGAGCCTGCCTGACAATGAAAACAGGGCCAAGTGGAGATGAGGGAGGACAGGGAGCAGATTCTTGACAGCATCATCTGAGCATCTGGATCCAGCCATGCCTGCAGCTCATAACAGCTGGACTTTTGTGCGCTTTTGCCTTAACCAATTTGTGATGAATATTTTCATCACAGAAAAAAGGGAGTCCTGATGAGTTCTAGCTAATACAATATCCATGGGCAAAATAGCATTTCCTCAAAGTCAAGTGAAATTTGTTGGCAGAAAACAGGTGAACACTCAAGACAGAGAAAATAGTATGTTAGTCATGAGAATAATAACTTCCGTAAACCTAATGTCTGCTATTAAATAGTCCTGGACCAGGTGGTCTTCATAGTAATCACTGAACTTAACAATAATCCCACAGTACAATCTCTGTTTTTCAGCTGAAGAGATCAAGAATCAAAGAATTAGTGGTCATGTCCAAGGTAACACCAGTGGGTTAAGTTACGGAGGTTAAATTTCAGTCCAGCTCTGTCTGCCTCTAAGGCCCATGCTTTTTAACTACACTCTGTATGGCCTCTTGGCAAACACACTACAGTGTAGGAGGGAAAGCAGAGACGTGGGCTTACCATAAGGTGGGCACAGGGTTGGACCCCCTCATGGGCATTCTCTTTTGAACGAAGTATACCCCAGAGACTGAGAAAACAAAAGATTAAGGAAATAAAAATCTGTAGTCAGGAAGTGCAAAATCTGCTTGCCCTGATGCACGAAGCTCCTTATGCAACTTATATTAAAATAATTGATCAAATGGGTACCATCGGCTGCGGGAATACACAGCGATCATGGCTGGCTATGGCTCACTGCTTCATCTTGAGCCCCCAGTGGGAATTCCAAGGAAGTCCAGGAGGGATATTATTGCATTTTGTTACTCAAACCATTCCTGGAGGGCTTGAGGGAAGAGATGGGACAGCTTTCAAGCATGTTTTGATATCGGTTGGGGTAACAAGCATAAATGTGCCAGAGTCGCTGGTAATCTCCCAGGGTGCGGGCTGGCTTGAGACACTGTTCTTTACTCTGGAAAAAGGCTGTCTCAGCATTCAGCCAGGAGTTCTCCTTGGTGGTGAGCATGGCCCTCATGAGGGAGCCTTTTGCCCTGGGCTTGAATGAAAGCCAACGTTTCTTCCTTGAGAACTTCATTAAACACAAAGCACTGGTCTTAAACGGCATGGATGTTTTACCTTCAACATCATGCATATTTAAAAGTGTTTTAAAAATTAGAAATTACCTGATGCAATGAATCTCTTCTTCCATTTCTATTTCTCACCTATCTGAAGTCTAAATTCTAAGACAGCTGCTGCTGCTAACTGATTATTAGTAGTATCTGCTTATTTCATAAGGATGTTGTAAAATGTTTATTGAGGACCTACTGCATGTCGGGCTCTTTGATAAACCCTGGGAATTGTCACTGCACCTGAAATCTCACTGTGTCATTTCCGTCCATTATTGCCCCGCCTCTCAGGGCCGCCTCTGCTTCTATACATTCCTCTGTTGGGACTTCCCTTCACTCGCACTACCATCAAATTCCCCTTCCTCTGCATTGTCTTCAGATTACCTTCTATTCCTTCAAATTCCAGCCTAGTGTTCACAGATGAGCACTCCTATTGCACATTTTCTTAGTTCCTGGTGTTCCTCCTAAATAAGTATATCCCTTCATACTTACATAGTTATAATTATGTAATTTTTCCATAGTTGCTTGTATGGTTATTTGACTAATGTCCAACTCTTCTTTAGTTAAGTTCCATGAGAATAAGCATTGTGTCATTTGTTAAAATCGCTGTTATATTCCCAGGGTTTATCAAAGAGCCCAACAGGCAGTAGGTCCTCAATAAATATCTCACAACATCCCTATGAAAGAGGCAGCTATTACTAATCAAATACTATAGATGAGGAAGCTGAGGCACAGAGAGAAGGCTGAATAACCTGCTAACAGGTCTTCAATCCAGTCCCGTTTCACAAAGCTCTGCCCTTAACCATTATGTTATCCTGACTCCCTCTAGAAGATGACCTTTGGTTTGGCAGGGTTCAAAGAGCAAAATGACCTGGAGACTTATTTAAATTGGTCTGAAACTTTAACGCTCTTTCTTGGATCTAATTACCCCCATGGTATCAGGAGTCTTTTATTTTATTTTATTTTTTTTAAATAATTCATAGCACATACTCCTTAGATTGGTAACAAGATCCTTTATAATCAAGTCTAGTGCTTCTCAAACTAGCAATTCACTGGAATCGCCTGGGGAGATTTTAAAAAAAAAATACTGATGTCTGCGTTCCCGTTTCACCACCAAAATATTCTAATTAATTGGTTTTGGGTGGGAACTGAGTGTTGGTATTTTTTTATGCCCCCACAATGGTTCTGACATGCAGGCAGGTGGAGAATCACTGATTTAGCCTTTGCCAGTTTCACCAGCCTCATCTCCTCACGTCTCCATAATCACGGTTCCATCTTCACTTCAATCTCATCCTCCTACGAGCGGTTTTCCTGTGTTTGCTTTTCCTCCTTCCACGGCTACAGGATCCATTCATGCCCTGTGAGTGTTATTATTTTCATGGCACTCATCAGACTGTATTCTAATCTATCACTTTGTGGTTCTAATTTAATTGTCTTGGTTGAGGTCACAGATTGCCTTACCCAAGGCAATACCCGAAATGTCTACTTTATAATACATGTTCGACACATGAAAACTACAAGTTCGTGAATTAATAAATAAATGAAATGGAGGGATGATTTCATGTATTTTCTATTTCTCACCTTTTCCCATTTGAAACACATTTCCCGAAAGTCAAGGGCATGGAGGTCAAAGACTTTACTAGAACAGATCTCTGTACTCATTCATTCAAATGTAAACCTCAGTGCTAAGAACATCATCTACTTTTGGAAAGGCTAGTTAGGGCTATTGGCTTATATAAAAGATATCTGGGCTGGAGAAACAAGCTAGCCCAGTGGTTCTCAAACTGGCTGCCCATTGGCATCATTGGGCCATGATAGCGGTTACCATCCAGCCAGTTGCCATATGCACTGCAGGCCCTGTGTGTGTCATGAACTGAGACATCTATGTATTTCATGAGTTAACAGAAGAATTTCTCACTGCACACATCCTGAACTCTGAATATACCTTCTCTTCCTTTTTCTTACCCATCACTCTTCATCCAACAAACACATCCTAGAAACTGCAATTGGCTTTCCTTACAAAAGTGGGGGGAAAAAAACCCACTATGAAACACCATACTTTCTGAGTTGTTCTAGCTGATTCTTCCTCATCTCCATATGGTAAACACATTCATTACTCCTTTCATGAAAGAGCAAGAAAAGGAAGAATAATTTCTTTTTTTAAATTGACTTTTTCAATTGCAGTCTGGCATGAATCTTTTAATGCTGTTGTTTTGAGAATAAAAAAAAAGTTGACTGTGGAAATATATCATTGATTCCTGCCTGTTCTTCAGGATTGTGCACGACTGATTAAAGCCCAACACAGCCCTAACCTTTGCTCCCTCATCCCAAGGGGGCAAATTTGTAGAGCTGCCAAGAACACAAACTCTGGCATGGAGATTTTGATGCTTGGTGAACCAGTCAGACTGGAGAAGCTCAGAAAATTCTTATTAATAGCATGAGGGACCTCAATGGGGAGATGGAAGGAAGGCAGATTGAGCTGACAGGAAAGTCTTGGATGTTAACAAAGCACGCTCACTCCTGTCCAAGAACTCTGCCACCTCTTTCTCTGTGTTTCTGTATATAGGTCTGGAGTGGCAGTGTGACTCGTACATAATTTACTCTCCCATTGCAAGCGACAGAAGGTCAACTCCAACTGGCATGGACAACATCATTTGGGGCTTTCTTGGCTAACGTAACTGGGAATGGCAGGGGTAGAGTTATTTGCTTTAAGGACAACTGGATCCACTTGTTTGAAAATGCTCCGCGTTCTTTGTTTTCTCCTTTTTTCTGTCTTTGGATTTTATTTTCTCCCACCGCAGACAGGCTTCTCCCAGTCTTGGTTCTTCCTTTATAAGACTTTCACACTCAATCACTTCCTCTCCTTTTTGTGATCAGACCCCTCACTCAAGTTTCCTATGCCCCACAGCTTTTTAACTGGTGGCTCTGGAAACAATTTCTCTGCCTTGGGAGATGATGTTGAAAGAATAATGTCAGGTTCAAGTTCTGGCAGGGCCACTAATGAGATCTGAACTCCTGGGAGAACTACCCAGTTTTTCTCTCTTTCTTTGCCCACTTCACATGGCTATGATGAAGATCCAATGGAACACATATGTTGCAGGCAGATTAGCGATGAAAGAAAGATGTCTTCCTATCCCCTCCCAACAACTAGCCTGGATGTTAGAAAAGAGGCAGTTGTCTGGTAATCAAACTATGAAATCAATATAATGGATCAGGGCAGAGATAGATAGCAAAGAAAGAGCTCAAGTTTCTAGGCTGGAAAAAGACTTCGCTGAAGTTGTTAATAGCTAAAGACCATGTGTCTATAAAAAGATACACTGGCCAGAAATAAAAATGTGAAAAAAAAGAGTGTCAGAGGAACAATCAATCCTGGCAAAGCTAATCCAGGGTAGAGAGTGTCCTCAGCAATGGACTTTGAGTATTAGGGCCCCACGAGAAGTCTCTCATAGTGTGAAAATGGATGCATCCACCCTAACAGAGCTTGGTGCCATTACTCATGGGCAGTAATTCAATGGACCTGCCCATGCTTGCCTTCTGGTCTGTTAATACTCTCTTCATGCCTGGCTGGAATGCTTCCTTTTGCACATCTTTTCTGGAGGGACAATTTACAATGTGTATCAAGAGACTTAAAAATGTTCTTACCTGTAACCCAATAATTCCACTGCTGAGGAATCGATCACAAATAGGGATGAAGTTTTAGAAATGAGACTATACATCACAGAGTCATTTATAATAGCAACAAGGTGAGACGATCCAATTGTCTGACCAAAGAGGAATGGGTAAGTTCACTATGGCTATCTTAAGATCAAATAGCCTAATTTTGGAGAATACAAAATGGCATGAGGAAATACTCATAAGTCATGCTATCTAAAGACACTTTGTATAATTTTAACCCAAAAACCCAAGTAATGATAATATCAAGTGAGTACAAGTAAGATATAATACTTTTATATAACATGATCCAGAACTTAATAGGTGATTTCCACTGTGGATAAACTATTTGGCTCTGAAAGTGACCCTCATCTACTGCCAGATGCCAGCATGTTTGTGTGAGTGTAAAAACGGAAGGAAATAATAGCATACTTTTCTGTATTTGCCAAAATTTCCGTAATGAATATGTGCTGCTTTCACAAGAGAAATATATAATTTTCAATTGCATCATTTTCCTGATTATAAACCTCTCTGTGATAACCCTCTCAAGGCTCATGATTTTTGATGAGTCTTAGACTAATGTACTCTGGCTAGAATTCAGTGGTCTCCATCAGCAGTTCCTAGCTTTCTTCCCACCGACCCACCCTTCAAAACTTCCTAGATCCAGTCGGGCTCACCGCCACTTATACTGATGGCAGTATACCCTTAGTAGACCCACTTTGTGGTGTTTGCCCAGCCCAGGAGCCAATGCCCTCAAACTCACCAGCTGGCTTCCCCAGCAGCCATGTTTGCGATGCTAGCCCCCTTGGAGAAGCTCATTGGATGAAGGATGGACAGATGCCTCAAACTGGGCCAATCAGATTCACTCTGTTGGGAAATTGGAGTTGAATTGAGAGGCAGCCATCCTCCACCTTGTAAGAAGCAATGGAAGCTTGTTGGCTGAGAAATAATAAAGCAGGGAGAAAAGGCAGAGGGCACTCTGGTGGCATTTGATCCCTTGATTCCAGTTTTTCCCTGGTGCACTGCTATCTTGGGTTCTGTATTCTCATATTAAATTTGGAAACCTACTTGTTTGGCTTAAGTTGGCTTCAATTGGTTACTGTTACATGTAGTGAAAGAGACCTAACCATTAAGTATCCCGTGCTCACATTTTTCTAAGAAAGGTGTAGCTCTAAGATAGGTTATTCCTTCTTTTTTTTGGTCAATCTGAATCCCACTCTTTCTCCAGCCCACCTCCTCTGGGGAGTCTTCTCTGATTAACCCTATTTACACTCACCTTCCAGTTGCCCATAATTGCTTCCATCTGTTCACACATCCACCTACTTCACTGTGTGTTGGCACTTGCTGTTTCATAACGTTGCACTTTGTAAGCATCCAGGGAGCTGAAAATTGGTGTTTCATTTCTTTTGAATGCCACAACACCTACCACTCTGCTAAGGAGAAATTAATTTCCTGAATGGGAATAAAACTTCAGGGCAGTAGTTGGGAAAAGTGGCTAGGGAAGACCTCAGCCCGTGTTGACAACCCCACATAAGCCTTCTCTTACTTTCTCAAAGTGGTCCCTCGTTGGTGCTTCTGCACACAGGTTGATTCATCAAGCACAGGTGGGTACTGGCATGACGCAGGGGAGAGAGAGAGCTTTTAAGAGTGAGTCAGCTTCCTTTATTTCCTAGCTGTGTGACCACAGGAAAATTATTTAACCCCAATGAGGTTCAGATTTTCATTTTTTTTTTTTTTTTTTTTTTTTTTTTTTAATTTTTATTTATTTATTTATTTTTGGCTGTGCTGGGTCTTCGGTTCGCGCGAGGGCTTTCTCTAGTTGCGGCAAGTGGGGGCCACTCTTCATCGCGGTGCGGGGACCGCTCTTCATCGCGGTGCGCGGGCCTTTCACTATCGCGGCCCCTCCCGTTGCGGGGCACAGGCTCCAGACGCGCAGGCTCAGTAATTGTGGCTCACGGGCCCAGCTGCTCCGTGGCATGTGGGATCTTCCCAGACCAGGGCTCGAACCCGTGTCCCCTGCATTAGCAGGCAGATTCTCAACCACTGCGCCACCAGGGAAGCCCCCAGATTTTCATTTTTAAAATCTAAAATAGAGTTAGGAATAACCCTTCTCTTTAGAATTTTTAAATTTAATTTAATTTTTTGAGAATAAAGCAAAATAACGTATTATGGAATAGCATGGTATTTGAGAACACAGGTTCTGGAGTCAGACTATCTGGGTTGAAATCTTATCCCCACCACTTATGAGCTGTGTGATCTTAGATAAGTGACATGACCTCTCTGTGGAAGATGGATGCAGTGATGGCCCCACTGTATTCAGTTCTCTCTCTCTCTACATGCAATTAGGTCATCCCTTCTGCAGGGCTCTGGGATTGGTCATGTGACTTGCTTTGCCTCATGAGACAAGAGCAAACGTGATGCACATAGAGACTTGAGAAGTGCTTGTCCCCTCTTGCTACTTTGGAACACTGATGCCACGTGAAGACACTCATACTAGCTGGCTGGATGATGAGAGAGACAGGATGCCTTGTCTCCTGGCCAACAGCCTTCCAACCCCCAGACACATGAGTGAGACCATCCTCATTCCAGCCATCAGCCTATCCCCAAGCTGACAGAAGTTGCACGAGAGAGCCCAGCCAAGATCAGCTGAAGTGGTTCAGATCAGAAAAACCCTCAACTGACTCACAGAATCAAGAGCTAAATAAATGCTTGATTTTTAAAGCCATTATGGCTAGGGGATGTTTGTTAGCCACAAAAGATAACTGATACACTTCCCATGCTCACTTCTCCTTATATCCATAAATAATAATAGTACCTACTATATAAAGTGGTTGTGAGAGTTAAATGAATTAGTATGTGCACAGTGCTTTCAACATGCCTGGACACATGGTGCATAAAATGTATAATTTATCAACAGAGGAAAGTTTCGGGTGTTTAGTAGGTACTGTTTAGTACACTGTTTCAGGCGCATAGTAGGCACTCAGTGAATATTCATTCCCTTCTCTTTCAAAATGTGTTCGTTGATGAATTTGAACAGAAATTCAAGTTAAACCTCAGGCTGATTTTCTCCATCTCTTCGTAGTCTAAGAGAAACCCGTGGGATTTCCACCAACAATGTTTGAACTAACTTGATCTGAAAATGTCCCTCACCTTCTGACAAGACCTTTGAATCAAGCTGTTGCAGAGACTCTGGTGTGACAAATACCCACCCAGGTCTTTCTTCTCCTCCCCCCGGAGGCAGCTGAGTGATTTGTGTTCAATCACCTGGGGCATCGGGGAGGCTGATCTCTGAGGTGAGTGGAGGGGTGGTGTCGATCCTCCGCCATATGCCTCAATCTAAGTCATGCTGGGAGAAATCTCACAAAGAGCAAGAAGGATTTTTTTTTTAAGATGAGGCAAGATACCTATCTTAAAATAGAAGGCAGTTGACAGGCAGGCAACACAATTTTCTTTGTCTGGACACACCTTGGTATGAGCAGAGAGAAAGAATGCTGCTGGGAAGTCATGACTGATGCAAAACCACTCCTTTTCAGCTAACACACATGGGGAGATTTACAACACCTTCTGTTTATTTGGTGGCTGTAAAATCCCTCTGTTTCTGAGATTTAGTCATTGTTTTTAATTTGCCAGGAGGTTCTTTTCTCCAGCGAGATGAAGTTTCCCCTGAAGAAAAGACTATTCATAAACCAGGATGGTGTCCAAAAGAGGATGGAGCCCCTGTTACTGTCCTGGGAGTCTCTGATCAGATTCAGCGGGATACCTGGGAGGCAGGAGAGCCTGAGGTTAAGATTGTTGTCTTTGAACTCTGCGAGACCTGGACTGGAGGACTGGCTCTGCCCTTCACTAGTTTTAGGACCTTGGGCTAGTTATGTAATGACCCCAAGCCTTACTCTCCACATTTGTAGAGTGGGAAGGCAGTGGTTCCAACCAACTGGGATATTGTGCAGGTTTAATAAAGTAATAGATGAAGACTGTTTAGCACAGCGCCTGGCAAAGTTAGTGCTTGATAAATGACAGCTGATACTATTACTGTTATATCAGACAATTGTTGCATGTCTATTGTGTACCAGCACTGTGTTAGGCATTGAGGGATATAAGAAAGAAATCATTTATAACCTTTGTCCTAGAGCAAGGAGTTGGCAAATTTTTTTCTGAAAAGGGCCAGGGAGCAAATATTTTAGGCTTTGTGGGCCAGCTTGTCTCTGTTATTCAACTCTGCCATTGTAGCAGAAAAGCAGCCAGAGACAACAAACAAATGGGCACGGCTGTGTGCCAATAAAACTTTATAAACAAAAATGAGTGGTTGGCTGCTTTTAGCCCTTGGGCTGTAGTTTGCCAACCCCTGTCCTAAAAAATTGTACAGTTAGGGGTGTCTCTGGCTACAAGTAATAGAAAACCCTATTTATATGAGGTACACAGTTACAGGTGTTGATTCAGTGGTCCAAAGATGTCAACTACAATTTTTATGATTTTCTACATATTTCCTTAACACTTGTCAACCATATAACATGCACATTCAAGACAGTAAGGAGAAAAGGGGCAGAGTCAACTGAAGTGTTTCTTTTTATTAGGAGAGCCAAGACTTTCCCAAGATCTCCTTGAAGATGTCTCCCATGTTTCATTGGCTGGACTGTGTCATACTCCCAGCTACGGTGGAGGCTGGGAAGGTGAATATTTGTCACCTCTATCACTAATGATGGTGGTGGCCAGGAGGGAAAGGGGGCATGAGATTCAATGTAGATAAATCAATGAAACTGTTGCACCATTCAGTAATGTCACATCCTTGAGACACACAGAATTACAACGCAGGCTGTTTAATGATTTCACACACACACACACACACACACACACACACACACACACACACCCCTAACCAAAGATGTAATGGGAACAAAGAACAGAGAATCTAATTTCTTGTTAGTTCAGAATATTATAATTATGCAGTCATCAATAAGGTTATTTGCGCAAGGAAATACAGGTGTCTAAATGGTGATGAAAACATTTGATAAGCAAAATGAATTATCAAAAGACTGAGCATTATTTTGTTAGATCAGTTATTTATTGTCCCAAATATCCACTCCCTCCCACCTCTACAGGAAGAATATGCTCACTGGACCCATTTGTGTTGAATCTGGCCTTGTAGCTTGCTTGGCCTCATGATGGGCAATGCGCACTTCTCTGCTCCTTGACTATGGGTTCAGTCATCTGACTTGGCCAACGAGATAGCAGCAATCACAATACAAGCAGACAGGTGTGAAATGTGTTTTCAACGTTGGGCTGGTCCTCTTGCACCTCTGCCATCAACATGATAGGAGCTTCCCTTTGGTAGCTGTTGGTGCTTCAACCTGGGCTCAGAATAAACATACCTGCAGTCAACCTAAACCAAACCTGCAGTGAGCAGTCAAGCACACCTGAACCCAGGCTTGAAGCAGAACTCCTACCCCACCTACAGATACATGAGCAAGAATAAATGATTGTTATTTTAAACCACTGAGTTTGGGGGTGATTTGTTGCACAGCAATACCTAACTGATACAACTGTATGCTATAAAAGTACATGAATTCCAAACCCACTAATTCAGAGCCTGTGTTGGCATGGATTGGTTATTCATGCACGATATTTTTTTGGCTGGGCACTTGACATTCTAGACCCTCTGCTAAATTTCAGGGACACTAAGACAAATGAGATAGGGCACATTTCAATGCAGTGTGGTATGTTTAAAAATACAAGTAAGAATAAAGCGTGGATCTCTAAGAAAGAGGAGAGGATTATTAATTCTACGTAGAAGAGAAAGAACCAGCAGGTAAGGAAGGCTTCTTGGAGGAAAGGAGCATCTGAATTGCCATTTGAAAGTGGAGTAGAAGATGACTAGGCAGATGAGAACTGGGGTGACAGTGAGAGGAGGGCGTTCCGAGCAGCGAGGTCAGTATTATGCACAGTCCAGAACATCAAGGAGCAGTCTAAGCATTGGGGGACAATTAGCAATTTCCAGAAGGTCAGGGGTGAGGGACAAGGTAGCCAGAGAGGAATCTCTTGAGAAGGGTCTGCCATGCAAAGGTGAAGGACTTCTTAACCATGAGGATAATGGACAGTGCATACCTGTTTTAATTTATTTAAATTAGCAATAATTATGATACTAACGGCCAACAATTATGGAGTGCTTACTAAGGTGCTGGGCACTGGGCTGTGCCCATGGATTCCTCCCAACAACTCTAAGTGGTAGGTACTATTATTATTCCCATTTAACAGATGAAGAAACTGAGGCTTAGAGAAGTAAAGCGGATTGTCTAAAGTCGTAGGGTAACTGTCAGATTGGAGATTTGACCAAAGCTGCTTCCTTCCGGATTCTTCTTCCTTAACCACTGCTGTGACTGCTTCTCTGTGAAGCAAGGCTAGGAGGTGGCCAAGTCACTCAGGAAATTATCGCCAAACATATTGGAACACGTATCCCTTACATCTACAATTTCAACGATTTTATTGACTCATTATGTGAAAGTCACTGTGCTGTCAATGAAGGGTTCAAATATGAACAAGACTTGACCTTGCCCTTAAGAAATTTGAGTGACAGAAAAGCAATGCATGGCACCAACAGTTCTTATCTGTTCCTGAAGGTGGCTTCCTTGAGGCAGTGGCTCCTGAACAAGGCTCTGGGTCAAAGCACCTGAGGACAGGAGGATATTTGGGTTTTGTTTGCTTTTTTTTAAAGGTAGAGCTTCCAGGTGTCACCCCAGATCAACTGGGACAGAATCTTTGGGGTGCCAGTTTTGGAAACTTTCTCCCTCTCCCTGTCCCTCCTGCCTACCTTCCTCTCTCTCTCTCTCTCTCTCTCTCTCTCTCTCTCTCTCTCTCTCTTTCCTCTTCCCAGGGGATTCTGAAGTCCCCATGAAGGTGAGTTTCCAAACAGCACATCAGCAATCCCTGTTGGTTCTCCTCAAACTCCCCAAGCTATGGTGTGCTTCGGGCCAGAGCCTCCTCCAGCCACCGGTCATGCATGGCCGGTCGGCGACTTCCTCTGGGGTGAGTGGTGCCTAGAGGCTAATTATAATTCCAAAGGGTCTCCACTGAATTCTAAGAACTGTCCATCTTTCCCCTTTCTTCCTGGACCAGTTCTTTGAAAATACCCATTCGCCTCAAGCCACTGTCAAACTCACAGTATCACATCCAGCATGGAACTCCTCCTGGATTCATCAGTGGCTACTCCAGCCTTTTTGGGTCAAAAGTGTTGACCATAGGAGGGATCATGGCAGAAGATTCATCCATACTGGAATGAACAGACTGAGTTGTGCTCAAATTAAGGCTCGCTAAAGCTCGTTGGTCAAAAGAGGGACCAACTTCTCTGGATGGGCGTGGGATACACTCACTAGCGCCATTCTGGTCGACCATCCTAGAGAGTGGGGGACATAATAACACAGGCACACTCTCTGCTCAGGACGGTAGTGGATTTGAAAGTATTTTTTTTAATACTAAAATCTTTCTGGGATGAGTAGCTTAGTAACCAATCGGTACTGTCTAAGATAGTCCTACATGATGTAAGCCAGCGCACGAAAGGGTTGAATCTGCATTTCCTTAAAAAGTCTTAGATGCCCTGGTTTTTTGAGAAAAAACTCCCACCCAAAAAGTTGAAATGGAGGAGATTTTCCTGTTAGTTTACCAGCTTAGTGACTGTAGGAACTGCAGTGGACTGAGTGGTACCCCTCTCCCTGCTCAAATACGTCCTAATCCCTGGAACCTATGAATGTGACCTTAATTGGAAAAAGCGTTTTTGTAGATGTAAATGAATTAAGCTTATTTTGAATTTTCTGGGTGGTCCCTAAATGCTATGACAAGTGTCTTTACAAGAGTGAGGGAGATTTGACAGACAGAAGAGGTGACGTGGCCATGGAGGTAGAGATTAGAGCGATGCAGCCACAAGCAACTGACGCTGGCAGCTACCAGAAGCTGGAAAGGCAAGAAATGGATTCTCCCCTAGAGCCCCTGGAGGAGGCCCTGCTGACACCTTAACTTTGGACTTCTGGTTTCCAGAACTGTGAGAAAACAAACTTCCTGTTGTTTTAAGCCACTCTTTCGTGGTCATTTGTTACAGCGGCCTCAAGAAACTAATACAGGAACTAAACTTCCATATCCCCTGTACAGACCAGAAAGGGCTGACTCTGACAAAAAAGTATTCGGGAAAGCTTGGAGGGGCTTAGGGATCCGCCAGAGTCTCCAATAAAAAGAAATAAATGCCGGATTGGGAGGGCAGCTGAGTACCCCCGTGGGTGGGCTGGAGTCCCACACCGGCTGCAGACCCAGTAGCCGTTGTAGACTTTTCCCTTCTTGGCTGTCAGCTTTGGAGCCGTGGGAGCATTCCGTCTGTTCCTCAAATAGGACTGCAAGGGAGGCAATCCGATTTTACTTCGATATTTAGATCCACAGTTAGGCCTGATTTCCGCTGAGGCGGTGAAAAAAATCTCTGAGGGAACGCACATCTGTACTCAGTGGTGTATCCATGGGAGGACGGTTTTAGCTCAGGTTCAAGTGTGTGGGTCTGTGTTCAGTAAAGTTGAATAAAACTTTGCTGAATGTCTCTTCTATTCCCGTCTCTGTCCTGAGCCTTGGTGCTACTGAGATGCATAAGACACTGTTTCCACCTGAAGAAACTCACAGTTCAGTGGTGGAAATGAGAATTCAGTGCACGATGGCACGTCTTAAGCACATTTGTACATATATGGTACGTGTGTAACTACACTTGTGGTCTTGCAGGCGTGTGTCTCGTGCGTGCACGTGTCCACCCCTGCCCGTCTCAGTGTGAATGTGTGCACGCTTGGTGTGCAGATCCATGTGTTTGCTTTCGTCCACACAAGTGTGTCTATATCCATGTGCAATTTGCACATGCATTTTCCAAGATGAATGTGTTATCTGTCTTTATTTGTTTATTATTTTTGCCGCACTGAGCGGCATGTGGGGTCTTAGTTCCCCAATCAGGGATTGAACCTGCACCCCCTGCAGAGGAAGCGTGGAGTCTTAACCACTGGACCGCCAGGGAAGTCCCTGTTATCTGGCTTTAGAAAGGTTTTGTCATCTTTGCACAAAGACTAATCGCTTTCTCTTTTTCTCATAGTCAGAGTCAGTCCCAGCTAGGGCTTAGCACAGTAACTGATACCCGCCTCCCTTCAGTTAATATTTCATGCACCGAATGTCACATGAAGTGGCTGGATGGCCGATGGGCTGTCCACCAGATAAGCCTCCCAGATAACCCTTCTCATTCCCCTCTTCCCAAGACCCTCCTTCACCTCCTGGTGTAGTCTAGAAGCACGGAGATTCTCCATTTTGTCCTGCTCTCTTTGCCGTGCCCCAGATAGATGCAAATGTCTTTGTCTTCGGCAATTTTGCTGCTAATCCCCAGTTAGGAAGGGATGAGTCTCCTGCCCTTAAATCCAGAGATCTTATGACCTTTGAGGAAGCAACCCTGAGCCCGCAAGTTGTATTGCAGGTTGGAGGTGACGGGTGTACCTTAAAGCATCCAAGGCCATCCAATTGAGGCCCCGAAGCTCGCTTACAGGTCTTTACAATGGCAAAGCCACTAAGAGGATTTGCTGTTCAACATCAGGAAATAAAAAGGTGATGAGAGTGTGGGGATGAGGGAAAAAGCCATAGAGAAGCAGTGCCTGTTGGGAAATGGCACCACATAAAGCCTGTGGTTTAGCCTTGGCTCTGCTGCTCATTGCTGTGTGACCTTGAGCCAGTCACATCCCTCTCTGAGCTTTAGAAGGGTTGAGTAAACATTAGAAACACCTGAAAGGACTAGTTAAAAAGAAAACTACCTGGGCCTCACTCCAGAAGCACTGAATCAGAATCTCCAGAAACGAGGTCCGAGGACCTGTATTTTTAATATGCTTCCCAAGTGATGCTTCCATCCTCTGGAGCTTGGAAACAAATGGACAAGCCGCCCCCTGAAGTCCCTTTCAGATACTCTGGATATTTTTCTGGGAGAGAAAATATTCTCAGAGTACAGTGGTGATTTTCTCAAGGAAAAGAAATGAAAACCTTCCATCTTTCAGGAAATAGAAAAAACTGTTTGAGGAAGAATCACAAGAGGCTAGCAGGAGAGAGCCTAGGCCTGGGGGTCTGGCCCTCAAAGCCAGGCTGGCCGGGCTCCAGGACCAAGGACATGCCGCCGGCCTCTCCTTATCGATTCATCTCCCCAGCCCCTGCATCAGGAGACCATTCTGAACCTTGAAGCATTTTGCAACTGTAAATCAGAAGCGCTGCTGCTTAATAAAGAGCCATATTGTCCCAATCCTGTGCAGTGCACGGGACTAGCATTTTCCAATTGATGCTTTGCAAACTGGCTCACAGGTGATCCAGTTCATCTATACCGGTAAATGATAGTAATACTAATGACAATGACTTAAGTTTTGTTGAGCAGTTATCATACACCAGATGCTATGTCTAGCACTTTATAGGAATTCACCCACTTAATCCCTGCAACAATTCTTTGAGAAAGGTGCTATTATTACCCACATTTCAAAGACACGAAAACTGAGGCCCAGAGAGGTTCAGTGACTTGTCCAAGGTAACACAGTACAGTGCCTCTGCTAGCCTGACTAGTCTATAGGCAAATCAGGAAAAGGCACCCTCTTCTGAATTAGAACAAGATGCCCTTTTGGGCAGATACAGCTCAACCAGTGTACAGCTTGGCAAGTGGTTAGCATCTTTACATAAGAAAGAAGCAGCCCCTTGATCCAGATGGAGTCAACCCCAAGCCGGCTTGACAAATACAGGGCAATCTGGATTTCAGCCCCCACTCACTCACCTCCTCATCTGAGTGCATGTGTGCAGTGCACAACCTGCACAACTGTACTGAGTAGACCTAATACCACTACTAAGCAGCGAAGCTAGGGTTTGATCCTAAGCTGCCTGATTCTAGAGCCTATGCTTTTGACCATAACAGATTTCAAATATTGGCAATATGTAGAAATAGTTTTCCTTCTTTTTAAAAAGGGAGATGTATGGGAGTCTTCTAGTGCACATCAGGTGGTCTTGCATGGAAGCTAGTGGAGAACAGATGGGTTACTTACTGCTCAGTCACCAGATGGCTGACCACTCAGCAGTGCACTGGTCACCAGAGAATTTTGGCCATTGTAGTTAAAAAAATTTTTTTCTCAATCAGATATTTTTAATGCATCCCCGCAATGAGTCCATTGTTGGTTTAAAATAGGATATAAGAGAGATTGTGAGGCTGAACTACACATCCCTGGGAAGCGTGATAATTCTGCAAATGAGGCTCAATGGGTCTTTACCCATTTCCATAGGCAGCGTCCATCTGACCAGAATTCTTATTTAGCACATCTGGTATTCCAAAATGAATGTTAAAGAGAGAAACTTTTATTAAGGACTCTCTAAACTCAACAGTAAAGAAACAAACAATCCAATTAGAAAATGGGCAAAAGGCATGAAAAGACACTTCATTAAAAAGGATATACAGATGGCAAATATGCACATGAAAAGACTAACATCCTTAGCTGGTAGGGAAATGCAAATTAAAACCATAACGAGATTTTACTACTCACCTAACAGAATAGCTAAAATAAAAAAGAGTGACACCACCAAATGCTGGTGAGGATGTGAAGAAACCAGATCACTCACATATTGCTGGTGGGAATGTAAAATGGAACAGCCACTCTGGAAAATAGTTGACGACTTCTTATAAACAAAATGTACATTTACCATACAGCCCTGCAATTGTCTTATGGGCAGTTATTTCAGAGAAATGATATTCTATGTCTATATAAAAACCTGTATATGAATGTTCATAGAAGCTTTATTTATATTAGCTCCAAACTGGAAAAAACTCAAATATCCTTTGATGGGTGACTGCTTAAACAAACTGTAACATCCATACTATGGAATACCATGCAGCAATAAAAAGGAATAAACTATTGTTACATGCAACAAATTGAATGGATCTTAAGAGAAATATGCTGACTTTAAAAAGCCAGTCTCAAAAGGTTACATACTGAATCCCACATCTGGGCATATATCTGGAAAAGATGAAAACTCTAATTCGAAAAGATACATGCACCCCTATGTCCATAGCAGCATTATTTACAATAGTCAAGACATGGAAGCAACCTAAGTGTCCATTGACAGATGAATGGATACAGAAGGTGTGGTATATTATTACGTGGAATATTACTCAGACATAAAATAGAATGAAATAACGCCATTCGCAGCAACATGGATGGACCTAGAGATTATCAGACTAAGTAAAGAAAGTCAGAAAGAGAAAGACAAATATCTTATGATATCACTTATATGTGGAATCTAAAAAAATGATACAAATGAATTTATTTACAAAACAGAAACAGACATAGAAAACAAACTTCTGGTTACCAAAAGGGGGAAGGGGGGTGTAAATAAGGAATTTGGGATTAACAGATACACACTACTATGCATAAAATAGATAAACAACAAGGACCTACTGTCAATATCTTGTAATAACCTATAGTGAAAAAGAATCTGAAAAAGGAGATATATATATATATATATATATGTATATACACATATATATGTATAACTGAATCACTTTGCTATACACCTAAAACATTGAAAATCAACTATACTTCAATTTTAAAAAAGATTGCATACTGTATGGTTGCACTTATATAACATTATTGAAACGACAAAATTATACAGATGGAGAACGAATTAGGGGTCGCCAGGTGTTAGGGATATGGTGGGAAAGAGGTGGGTGTGGCTAGAAAAAGGTAGCACCAAGGAGCCCGGTGATGGAACAGTGCTGTATTTTGATTGGTGGTAATTCAACAAATCTACACATGTGTTAAAATTGCATAGAAACACACACCACACATACACAAATGAGTGTATATAACACTGGTAAATTCTGAATAAGCTCCGAGGATTGTATCGATGTCAATTTCTTGGTTTTGCTATGGTACGAGAATTATACAAAATGCTATTATTGGGAGAAACTGGGTGGAGGGTACATGGGACATCCCTGTACTTTTTTTTTTCTGTTTCCTGTGAATCTATATTTCAAGATGTGGAATTAAAGTGTAATTAGGAAATTTTCCTACACTAGTAGGTTATAGGAGCTCTATAGTATATACAATTACAAATTATGCAATTAATAATAATAAATAATACACCGAGAAGTAAAAAACAAGAAAAGATACTTTAATCACAAATACCACAATATTTGATTCAGTTTTTTATATACTAAGAACAAATATGATCTACATTCAAATGTGGGAAGGGCAGTCTAAATCCTCCACACATGCCTCATTGTTTAAGACCTGTTCTGGAGAAATCCTCACACATATGCATAAGAAAGCATGTGTGAAGATGCTAATAGCTACACTGTCTATGACAGTGAAAACTCAAAGACAACGTAAATGTCCATCAACACCTTATGGGGTTCCACTTTACGGAATACTGGACATCAGGGCAAGAATGAAGGAGATATTCACGGGCAAGCATGGAAAGATGCTGAAGATCTCCCTGGGTGAAATTGAAGCCTGATATTTTCATGTAAACAAAAGTAATTTGCAGAATGATAAATTCTGCGTGTTATGTATATGTATATATACATTAGTATTATATATACATATAGGTTTTTTTGAAAATCGTGGGACACTTATTTATTTATTTATTTTACATCTTTATTGGAGTATAATTGCTTTACAATGTTGTGTTAGTTTCTGCTTTACAACAAAGTGAATCAGCTATACATATATACATATATATATATCCCCATATCCCCTCTCTCTTGCGTCTCCCTCCCATCCTCCCTATCCCACCCCTTTAGGTGGTCACAAAGCACCGAGCTGATCTCCCTGTGCTATACAGCTGCTTCCCACTAGCTATCTATTTTACATTTGGTGGTGTATTTATGTCAACGCTACTCTCTAATTTCATCCCAGCTTACCCTTCTCCCCTCCACCACCCCCAACCCGTGTCAAGTCCATTCTCTACGTCTGCGTCTTTATTCCTGTCCTGCCTCTAGGTTCATCAGAACCTTTTTTTTTTTTAGATTCCATACGTATATGTTAGCATATGGTATTTGTTTTTCTCTTTCTGACTTACTTCACTCTGTATGACAGACTCTAGGTCCATCCACCTCGCTACAAATGACACTGATGAAAGAAATCAACGACGATACAAACAGATGGAGAGATATACCATGTTCTTGGATTGGAAGAATCAACATTGTGAAAATGACTATGCTACCCAAAGCAATCTACAGATTCAATGCAATCCCTATCAAACTACCAATGGCATTTTTCACAGAACCAGAACAAAAACTTTCACAATTTGTATGGAAACACAAAAGACCCTGAATAGCCAAAGCAATCTTGAGAAAGAAAAATGGAGCTGGAGGAATCAGGCTCCCTGACTTCAAACTATACTCCAAAGCTACAGAAATAAAGACACTATGGTACTGGCACAAAAACAGAAATATAGATCAATGGAACAGGATAGAAAGCCCAGAGATAAACCCACACACATACACCTTATCTTTGACAAAGGAGGCAAGAATATACAATGGAGAAAAGGCAGCATCTTCAATAAGTGGTGCTGGGAAAACTGGACAGTTACATGTACAAGAATGAAATTAGAACACTCCGTAACACCATATACAAAAATAAACTCAAAATGGATTAAAGACCTAAATGTAAGGCCAGACACTATAAAACTCTTAGAGGAAAACATAGGCAGAACACTCTATGACATACATCACAGCAAGATCCTTTTTGACCCACCTCCTAGAGTAATGGAAATAAAAACAAAAATAAACAAATGGGACCTAATGAAACTTAAAAGCTTTTGCACAGCAAAGGAAACCATAAACAAAATGAAAAGACAACCCTCAGAATGGGAGAAAATATTTGCAAACAAAGCAACTGACAAAGGATTAATCTCCAATATATACATATAGTTTTTATATAAAAAAAAGAGGGAAAACACACAAGCATATATATATTTGTATAAAAGAAGTATTATTTGAAAAGGTGTATCCCAAACTGGTAGTAGATGTTCAAAGATTAGGTCAAACATTTGCCAAGGGCCAAGCCATGTGCTTTATAAACATCTCCTTCAATCCTCACAATCACCCCAGGAAGCCAGACCTGCTTGTAGAACTCCATTTTCCAATATGGTGGCATGAAGGTGGGAAGTCACATGTCCAAGGCCACGCATCTGAGCTGGGACTGATTCCTAAGCCAGTGCATGTATCTCTCCACTAGGCTGACCTCAGACCCTCTTGTTGGGTCCATTGGGAATGGCCAGTCCAGGGTCTGAGAGAAAATGGCTCATGGCTGGAGACTACAGCCACGAGTAAAGCGGAGCTGAGCTGGGGCAAGAACAGCCCAATGAAGAGGCTGAGTGGGAGTCCAGGCCCCCACCTCTGAGGCCCCGCTTTCACTGTGCACTTTGACCAAAGCTGTAGTAAGTCAGGCCACTGTCTGTGCAAGGAAAGCAAATGACAACACCGGGCTGTCCCTGTCAAATATCCCAGCCGTGGCTGGGACATTGACGTTAACCCCCATCTGCGTGAAGTCTGGGAGGGGCTGGCCAGAGAGGGGGCGCCCCCATGCATCTCCTCTCTGAAGCCTGGCTCTCCGGAAGGAAGGGAAGTGCCTGGGTCGGGGTGGGGGGCGGTGGTAGGAAGAGAGGATGGGAGGGGTCAAAAAGGAGGGCTCTGGGCTTCCCTGGTGGCGCAGTGGTTAAGAATCCACCTGCCAATGCAGGGGACACGGGTTCGAGCCCTGGTCCGGGAAGATTCCACATGTCGTGGAGCAACTAAGCCTGTGAGCCACAACTACTGAGCCCACGTGCCACAACTACTGAAGCCCATGCACCTAGAGCCCGTGCTCTGCAAAGAGAAGCCACCGCAATGAGAAGTCCGCGCACTGCAACGAAGAGTAGCCCCTGCTCGCCATAACTAGAGAAAGACCATGCGCGGCAACAAAGACCCAACGCAGCCAAAAATAAATTAAAAAAAAAAAAAAGGAGGGCTCTGTTGAATGCCGCAGTGGAAGTGGTCCCCTCCCCCAATCTGTTTATTTGATGAGAACAGGTGGGGGTGGGGGAAAGAGAAGGAAATAGTAACACTGGCTGCCTTTCACCGTGTGGACGTCAGCTCCTCCAGCATCTCAGTCATCACCCCCCCCCCCCATGGCTGGGGAACCAGAACATCAAGGAAGTCGGAGGACTTCGCTTTTTAAATAAAAAAATAAAAACGCTTTTACTCCTCCTGTTTTTAACTCCCCATTTCCCCTTCCCCTCTGCCTCTGGCAACCACCATTCTACTCTCTGCTTCTATGAGTTCGACTCTTACATTCTTCCTATAGGTGGAATCATGCAGTATTTGTCCTCCTGTGTCTGGCTTATTTCACTTTGCATAATGTCTTCCAGGTTCATCCACGTTGCTGTGAATGACAGCCTTTCCTTCTTTTAAGTGGGTTTCACGAGGACAGAGGCCAAATTTGCCCTGTTAATTACTGAATCTCTAGCACCCAGCACAGTGCCCAGACATAGCAGGTGCCTGATAAACGTGGAAACATGGATCCTGCATTAAAAATAAAGTTTTCATAGTGTTACAACTATAACGAATATACGGAAATATTTGGTGATTCAGGATCTTGCTTCACTTATGCCTTTAACTACTGTTTATCTTATTTATCCTCTATGATGTACGTGGCTTTTCCAAACACTGGGAGTACAGTGGTGACAAAACAGACATCATCCTTGTCTCCAAAGACAAAGCACACTGTCAAGAATGGAGGGGCCTCACAGTGGAGCTGTGGAAGCTGAGGTCTTTTACAAATGTAGCACAGTGGGGTCTGCTGGTCCCTGATGATGGCGCCTGGGCTCAGGGTCCTTCATGCCTCCCAGGGAAACCCATGTATATTTCCCCACTCTCTTCAGATTTCTGATTATCAGGGCATTTCCCTGCGGTCTCCAAGTCCCCATCAAGGGAGCCTGTTGGACACCATGGAAAAATACTCAAGCTGAAGTCAGAAAAGAATTGGGTTCTAATCCAGCCTTCCCCTCTCAGAGCCCTGCGAACTTGGGGAAGTCACTCAGACGCTCTAAGCCTTACTTTCTTCATTAGCAAGAAGAGGTTGATCCTATATCATGGGGTTTTGGTGATGATTCAGTAAGGCCAGGCACATCATGCACCAGGCTCACGGCTGAGCCCATGGCACCTACTCCGCAGAGGCGAGGTTCCCCCCTGCTCTCTTCTCTCACTGTGTTCTCCCATTAAGGGCTTTTTTGCATTTCGGGGCCTCAGGGAGGACCTTGGGCATCCTGCTGTCCCCAGGGTAGATAAGGAAACTCAACTCTAATGAAGCTTCTGGGATTTCTGATAGAGTTCATTTCTTGATCAGCATTCACCTGAGTTTTGAGAAACAGACAAACCCCATACATTCGTTTGGCTGTTATTCCAAAGCCCCACGAGGCTGATTTTTCTTTAAAGACAAAGAATCACATTGCCACTTGAATGTTTAAAAATGTTTGTCTCCTTCCTTTTTTCTTTCCTTGTCATTTGTTTCTCTCTGAGCTGGTTGGTGATATTCTCTCTCTCTCTTTTTCTAATCATCATTATCGTCGTCGTCCTCTGCCTTTCTAGTGAGTACATTTTTCAGAAAGTCGTATGACACAATTTAATACTCTTTACAAATGTACATCCAAAGTGTGGGGCATGACCTAAATGGATTTGCTGGTGCATTTTTTATTTTCTCCTTTTTTGTTCCTGGATGTTTGCCAGGAGAGAATGAACTGCAGCTAGGAACAAAAAGAAGAGATTTGGAGAATATGCCTTTTCCAGACTCATGGACAGAACTGTCTACTTGGCCTCTCCCGAGGGATGTCCGACTGGCATCTCAAATCTGAGGAGCCCCAAACTAGACCTCCACGCACCTGTTCCACTATATCCTTCCCATCTTTGATGGCAACCCCATCTTCCCGGTTGTCTGGACTCATCTTTGATTGCATTTTCTTTCACACCCCCCATCCAGTCTATCAACTAATCCTGTTGGCTATACATTCAAAACATATCTGGAATCTAAGCAATTTTCACTGCTTCCTCTGCTTCCACTGTGATCTCACTCACCATTACCCCTCACTGGATTTCCATCAAGCCTCCCAAGTCATCTCCTTGCTTCCTCTTAGTCTACTCTCAACACAACAACCGGAGGGAACCGTCCGAAACATAAGTCAAATTGCATCTTTCTTATTATCTTTCCTTTGCTTGAAACCTTGCAATATTGCTCCAACTCACTCAGGCGAGAAAACTGCTTTCTTACAACTGGTGTCGTGTTATCTCTCTGACCCATTTCTCATTCTCTGTGGTCATAATAACTGAAATACCTAAAGGTGATCACGTGCCAGAGGCTAAGGCTGTAGATGTATTGCTTGCTCAATCCCATAACAATCTTATAAGATAGGTACTATCATTATCCCAGTTTTACAGGTGAGGAAATTGAGTCAAAGAGCAATTAGGTGGCTTGCTTACAGTCTACTTCTTGGAAGCAATGGGCCAGGATTCCCACCCACACACTCTTTTGTCATCCACTATTTTTAGCATCACTAGTGAATCTTGCCCACAGCAATTACCACTGTGGTGTAAAAGGAATAGGCTTTGAACTCTAGCTTCACCACTCACTAATCATGTGACTTTAGGCAGGTCACTTTACCTTTCTGCATCTTAGTTTTTCACCCATAAAATGGTATTTATAATAGCGTTGGTATTATTATATAATAGGGTTGGTATTATCATCATGATGATAAATGAGAGGGTTGGAAAAATGCCTCTCACACATTTGGGATGCCATTAATACAAGATCTCTCTTTGTCCCTGTCTCCTCCCCTAAAGAAATGGTGAAATGGTATATTCATCCAAGAGACAAGATACTGAAAAGAACATCCTTCTGATACCAGCTGCCAGATTACACAGAGATTTCAAGGCTCCCAGCAACACAAAGCACTCCATCATCGCAAGTAGCTTCAGGAACCTTCTCATGTCTTTGACAGAAGGACATTTGTGGTTTCCCGTCCATGTCCAATAATTCACATTTTCTATGGGCCATATCAATTATGCATCCACTTGCTTCCGTTAATATTTCAGGCTTCATAAGCATCAATAAAACATACATTAATTAGAAGTTTGCAGTCAGATCATCCTTTCCCCGTCTCCTCCTGCTACCAGCCTTATTTCCAAAGCCAAGCATTAGAGTGTATGGTCCACAGCCATAAATTATTGAGTACCATCCTTGCAGGGCAGGGGTGTGCCCCACCCACCGGGCCAGAACCATTGGTTCAAAGAACCCTGGTAAGCAGTTGCTGAGCAACAAAGGCAACCAAACTCTATTGTTTTTCCTTTTTTAAAAGAAATTAAAATTATTCATGAAGCGCTGCTCAGCTGAACACTTGGATCTCTTCCCCCGACAGCAGGGACAGATTTCCTGGCCAGCACTGGCTGATGAAGAATTTAACATTGGTTAAAAGCGAACATCTCCTCCAAGGGGGGACGTTAATGCACTTAATGTTTAGGGAGTCTTGGCAGTCCCTGCTGAGAGGCTGCCAAACAAATTACGTTAGGTCAGTACTTTTGCGCTTGACAGGATGAACAGGTGGCCCACATCTGTACTGCACACATCTCTATTCACCTGGATCAAGTGCATGCAAGTGTGCGCTCTTCAGATCTCCAAAGCGTGGATTGACCAGCACGTGCAATAGGTCCTTTGACAGCACACGTGCAGTCACCGGGAACAGCAGAATTGGGGCACTGCTCTCACTTGTGCGGCAAGCTGAGAGCCGGGGCACCTATCATGGTTTTCTCCCAATTAGCAGATTAGGCAGAGGATAGGAAGGAGGTTGATGCTGGGATGGCTCTCAGAGCGCCCTCTATGTGCTCAAGCACCCACAGGCACAATGAGAACAATCAAAGCGGGCTGAGTGAGGAATGTGAACAAGAAACCCAAGGCAGGACAGCCAGGACACACAGGTCTTAATGATGGAGCCAGCCTTTGAACACAGGTCTGTCTGGGTCCAAAGTTTTCAAAAAGCCTTTCGTGCATGACCCAGATCACAAGATAAAGTGCGATGAGCTTTGTCAGTCAACAAATGGCCAGGGGTTTCTGTTGTAAATCAATCCATGTTTCCAACTTTTCATGGACAGATAAGTGGTGGTCCTCTCCATTCTAGAAGAAAAAGGATTTTGGTGGCTGTAGGATTCATCCCATGTGCTTCTATTTTTCTTGCTCTTCTAAAGCCTTTTGCTCTGGGAATTCCAACAAAGGCAATGCCATCACCTGCCATGTTCCTCCCTAATGATGCTCCGTCTTTTGAATTCTTGGCTTTCCTTCCCCTCTGTACACAGACCTTGGCTTCAGTCATTCCTGCCCTGAGCGCAAGTCTGATCAAGCCTGAAAGGTCCTTTGCAAATTTTAGAGTTACCGATCCAACCACAGGAGCTCGACAGCACTCGGCACCCACCTTTGAAGGCAGGGTGTTTTGACAATTGCCCTGTGCCCTGCACTTTGGTTGAACGTGACCTGTGTGAATCCTTTATCAGTTCACGAATCACCCAAGTTTACTTGAAACGTGATCCTCAGTTTTGGTTTCTGACATGCCATCGTTCAGCAACCTGTGCCAACTGGAAAGGATCTGGTTAAAATCCTTTATAAAACAGGTGCTTTTATAAATTGCCAGCGGCTGTGAAAATTGGTGCTACCTTTTAGGAAAAAAAGTTGGGATACAAATCAAGAATTCTTAAGACTGTTCCATGCTGTTTTACTCAGTAATTTGACTTCTGGTGATTTATCGTAAGGGAATCCTTCTTATATCCTTGTATCATTTATTGAGCACCTTCTCTGTGCCAAGCCAGAGTTTACATAGACTTCTCATTTATCCTCAACACTGCCACAGGGCAGATAAAAATATCGTACCCATAAGGAAACTATAGTTCAGAGAGGTTGAGTCACTTGTCCAAGTCCTTCAGCTGCTGGGCAAGAAAGGATTCAGGTTTCAGCCCCAAACACTTTCCTTTAGACAAATTGCCCACGCAGTTGGCCACACTCCAGAGCAATGCTATTTTGGAAGCTCCATTTAATAAATTAAAATGAGTTTTATGGGCAGCTGAGTAATTATCTGACTTGAACCCAATTAAAAATTGAGTCCATTCTGCCTGAGTTACAGGGATTCTTTTGATGAATGCTGGACAAATGGATTTCTCCTTTTAACCAGAACTCCAAAGTTCAGATGGCCAGGCTGTCTTCTGTACAGAGTGTCCACGTGGGTTTGCATGACGGGCCCACCCACGCCCACTTGTCCGCGTGACTACATGGCGTGTATGTGCCCCAATCAGGGAAAAGACTCTTGACTCCTGCAACCAGACCTTACATTCTCAGCAGCCAAGTTGTTTAATTGGAACGTATTTCTTTTCAGAAGTTCAGTGAAACTCAGAGGGCCTGAGCTTTAGAATTTCTAGACCTGAGTTTGTAAATGGGCTCTGTCATTCAGCAGTTGTGTGACCTTGGGCAAGTCACTTTACCCTGTCAGCATTGTTTCTTTCATCTATAAGTGATGGAATGAGTGGCCGGGGACTTTGGTAGCAGGTAACAGAAGCTAAGCCTGGGTGTCATAAGGAAGCTCACGACCAGAGGACCAGTGAGTCATTTTCAGAACCATGAAGCAGCTTCAGCTACCCAAATGTCCCAGCAGAACTAGTCGTCATCACTCCCAACATCACTAAGAACCTTCATGGTCCTCAGCACCAGCCCTGGACATTAGGTGTGCTGTTAGCCTGGGAAACTGAAGGAAGCCACCACCACAACCATCATCCGTTTTCAAAATGGATTTCACTTGTCCCCAGTTCCTTGATGCCTGCAGCTCCAGTTCCACTTTGGAGTTGGTGCAACAGATTGGCAGAGCTTGGCAGCCACTGAGACCCATGAAAGTGGGTATTTGGCATTTTTATCTTCCGAAGTGGGAGGTGGGCTCTGCCTCAAAATGTGGGAAAATGTTCTAGGTGAAGGAAGGAGCTTCAGGTGCTGGGTAGCTAAAAAGAGAACTCACTACCAGTGTAAATAATCATCCCCATTGCTTTGTTTCATTCATTCATTCATTCATTCATTCCACAAGTGTTTACTGAGTACCTATTATGTGCCAGGCACTGTGCTAAGGCTGGGCTACTGCTGGGAAATAAAGACTTATTGTGAAGATTTACATTGCTCAAAACAACAATGTTACTGACATGGATTTTCATATTTTGAGCTCATGGGTTGTGCCGGGGGGGGGCTGGTCACTTGATGCCTGTTTGTCTCACCCTGCAAGTTAATGAAACGTTATCTCCAAAAGATCACGGCGCTATTAGAGCTACAAGATGATACCCAATAGCTGGTGCACAACAAAACTGAATTTTCTCTCTCCTCAGCCCAACAGTTTCAAACTCTGATCCCGAGAGATTAGGTTTTCTTGCTTTTCTTTTAGACATCAATGAGCTTAAAATTCAAAACATGGAAACCTGGCGATTTTGTCTAAATGCATGATGTCAGCTGCTCCAGCTCAATCACGGAGTAACAGCTGCCAAGCAGGTGACAAATGGGATGAAGGGCTCCGGGGCATTGACGTGCTGCTTGAAAAGGCTTGCCGTGTGCAGCCTTGGATCATCTGTCACCAGACCCCTCCCTGTGCTAAGGGATACAATTAAAGGCATGTTTCTATTTGGGAAGTGACAGACCTAGCTGGCTTTCGGGGCTGCCACATCGGTCATCCCAGCCTGTTGCTACCTTGGGACCTGGACTCCGAGCATGGTTCTCCCTAAATCTTTAATGCCCTGAGACTCAGTTAACTCAATTATACAATTGTCACAAAAACAATACCCAATCCTAGGGTTGATGAGAAACTTAGACAAGGCTAGCAAAATGCCTGGCTTACGATATTGTTGGTAATAGGGAATCACTATTATTATTGTTGTTGTTGTTATTATTACTGTTTCCTCAGCTTTTTGTCACTTATTGCATGATTTTAGTCAAGTCACTTAGCCCTTTGGGCCTCCGTTTCCTCATCATTAAGCTGAGATACCTCTTCCAGCCCGTCTCGTGGGAACACTATAAGGATAAGCAGAGAAAGCAGATAATGCCAACACTTTAAAAATTCCCTTCTGAGGGTGGAGCTACTCCTTTGCTTCATAAAACAGGAAGGGAAAATGCCATCTTGGACTGTGTCTTCACTCAAAAGCCTGCCTCTTGGTAACGGGTCACTTGTTTTCTGAGCACCCCTTGGTCATCGGTAAAACAGGGCTCCCTGCCTACCTCTTAGGGTTACTGTGAAGATCAGGTAAGGAAATGCATGAGAAAGTTCCATCAATTATTGTGTGTTCTCCCAACGACAGATGGTAGAGTGGGCAAGCTCCCAGACTCTGGGTTCAGACCTCACCTTGTTTCCTTACTGGCTCTGTGACCTCAGGCCAGTTACATAAGTGACCTGGGCCGGGCCTCAGTGCTCCTCTCACTCTGATGAGAATTTGAAACTCCTGGGGATCGCGTATAAAATGCAGATTCTGGTTCGGGAGGTCTGGGCAGGGCCTGAGATGCTGCGTCTCCAACAGGCTCCCAGGGGATGTTGATGCTGTAGGTCTCAGGACCCCAGTCTGAGTAGCGTGGGGTCACGTGTGGCAGATTCAAGCCTTGGGCCATCGGGGAGTATTCAGATTTGGGAGCAAGTTGACAAATTAATAGGCTGATGTGAGGATCAAAGGGTACCGTGAACTTAAAGCCCTGAATCCACAAATCCTGGCTCAGCAAAGCGTTCCTCACGTCAGCTGTCATTCACGGAGCCGCTCCTATGACAGTCAATAGGAAGTAACTTTCTACATGTCAGTCAACGTGCTAAGTATTTTGACACGCAAGCATCTTATTTACTCGTTACAACAGCCCTATGAGGTGGGAACAACTGTTGCCCCTATTTTACAGATGCGAAAACGGAGGCTCAGAGAGGTTAAATGGGTTGAATTATTATCAATCTAACAATTCTTTTAATGGACATGGTAAAGATATTCCCCTTCTTTGGCTTTCTCATCTTCTTCTTTTAATAAAACCACCATTGGAGAAGATCCAATCTGTCCCCAGCCCCTGTTACTGCCACGTGGGAGCGGATGTGAGGGCAACAGCTGTATTCACCCTCCTTTATATTCCTTCCTGCAGCCACGGTTTCTTTATCATCCACTATGTGCAAAGCACTGTGGATAAAGTAGGGGAAAAGACATTTTTCCTGCCCTCATGGAGCATACAGTCTAGGGGGAGACAGACATTAATCAAAGTAATGCCACAGATAAACAGGATTCCAATTTGTTGAAAGGAGTTATGAAAAAAAAAAAAGATGTGGGTGTTAAGAAAATGGGGAATTTGATTGAGACTCTGTGAAAGGTTCTGTGTGGAGGTGACCCTAAAATGATATGAAAAAGGTGAGTAGGAGTTAGCTAGTTCAAGGAGAAGGGTAATGGGCACTCCAGCCAAAGAGAACAGCTTGTGCAAAGGCCCTGTGGCAGGAGGAGCATGGCACAGGAAACCAAAGAAGGCACATGTGGCAGGGGCAAAGGGAGGTGTGAGCTGAAACTGGAGAGGTGTCGGGGTCAATTCCCAGAGGGCTTCACAGAGGATGTCAAGGATTCCGAGGCTTTGTCTAAAGAGCCGTGGGCAGCCATTGCGTATTTTAAGCAAAGGAGGAGTGAACAGATCAGGCAGGAATTTTGAAATTGCTCAAAGGGATTGATCAGAAGGATCTGGGAGGAGGAATTGAGCAGAGAGAGAAAGAGGAATGAGGAAACTATTAGTAGTCCAGGCAAGAAAAGATGGGGACCAGGCTGGGGTGACCCAGGCAACAGCAATGGGGTGGAGGGGCCTTCTGTAGAATGTACATGGGAAGTAAAGAAAAATGATGGGGCTTGGTCCCGAGGTCACTGCTAGAAGCATAGTAACAAAGTTGGGGGGCCTCCTGAGTATCCCCCAATATTAGGGTCCTGATGATCCTAGTGATCTTCTTGTTCTACATCTTCCTTAGGGGCCAACAGGTCCCAAGAGGGGACTTATCCAATGTCATACAGCTAGATGGGCAGAGGCAGGGTGCAGGACCAGTTCTGAGATGATGTATGTGCTGAAATTTGTTCTCCCTTTAATGATGCTGTTAGAATCTCTATTCTCAGGATTCCAGGTAATCCATCTGCCCCTCAGCTGTGATCTTTTGCTGGAACCACAAGCAGAAGCTTGAGGTTCAATGCAGGAAGACTTGGGTTCAAACCCCAGTGGTGCTTGTAAGTATCTGCTCTGGAGAAGAAAAGGATGGAGAAACTAAGGATGTGCACAGGAATCTTCACTGCAAAACTGCTCTTGGTAATAAAAAAAATTGAAATCTACCTGAAAGTTCATCAATAGAAAGAATAAATAGAATACGGTATATTTATATGATGGAATAAAACATGATCATCAAAAGGAATGAATTTACATCAGCTGGAGAGGGAAATCTCAAAGACATATTGTTGAGTAAAAATGTGAGTTGCCTAAGAATAAATTCAGCATGATACCATTTATGTAAAAAAATCACAGAGGGTACCATATATTTTATGGACATATTCATGAGCATGTGAAATAAAAAGAGGTCTGGAAGTTCTGATGTTCTTAACATTGTTTGGAGGTGGGAGATTTTTATCTGCGCATTTTAATTTTCTAAAAGGGAAATAAATTCATTTATTATAAGAAGAAAATCTCTGGCTGTATGATCTCAGACAAATAATATAAACTTTTCTGAGCCCCTGTCTTGTCACTTTATAATTCTACAAATGGTTACTGTGTTGTCTGTGTAAGTTGCATGAGCCCCTCCCTCAGAGGAGACAGTCTCCTGGACAGAAAATGAGTCATTGATCAGAGAGAACAGACAAGCCAGGTATCAGGGGCCCCAAAGAAGGGTCACCACCCAGCCTGGGGTCCAGGGAAGGGCCCCCTGGAGACTGGATTGAGCTGCAGTTTGAAAGGCAAGAAAGTATTAGCCATTTTCAGGATGGTGGGGACAGGGGATGCAAGGAGGAAAAACCGTGTGTGCTCCGTGTCGGGCTGATTAATTACCATTTCATGTGAAATGAAAAAAACAAACGCTGCTACTATTCTAAGTTTGTTTTATTGCTTTTTAAAAGCCAACACCATGCATACGACGGGAATTATATTTAGCACAGCAGGCTGTTTTGAGGAAAGCATCCAGCATATAGTAGGTGCATAACAGTTGCTAATTCCCATCTCATCTGGTGTCTCATGTAACCCACTGTCGTGGGCTGAATAATGGCCCCTAAAGATAACAGGTCCTAATCCCTGGAACCCGTTTATGTGACCTTATTTGGGAAAATGGTCTTTGCAGATGTGGTTAAGCTATGGATTTTATGATTAAGGAGGTTATCCTGAAGTATTCCGGTGGGCCCTAAATGCAATCATAAGTGTCCTTGTAGGAGAGCGGCAAAAGGAGAGAACACAGGCACACAGGAGAGGAGGAGGCAATGTGACCAAGGAGGCAGAGAGAGGTTGAAAGATGCTGACCTTGAAGACCGGAGTGATGCAGCCACAAGCCGAGGAACGCCAGCAGCCAGAAGCTGGAAGAGGCAAGGAACGATCTCCCCTGGAGCCTCTGGAGGGAGCAGCAGCTTGAGTTCAGCCCAGTGACAGTGATTTTGGACTTCTGTCCACCAAGTTTGCGGTAATTTGCTACAGTAGCCACAGGAAACGAATGCATCCACCTCTATTATCTGCAGTTTTCTTCATCCTGACTGCATTGTAACAAAGATAGCCAATAAATGCATTTGCAGTAAGACTGTGAATTCTTGGTCTCCTAGGAGAATGATGCTCAGTTCGATTGAGCATTTCAGACATTAGAGCAGCGTTGAGTTTTGGCCATAAGGCCAGTTTGAAATATTTGTTGCGTTATCTGGAGGAAACTGACAGCCGCGGGGAAGGTTCCTGGGGTCTTATCCAGGTAAAGCCATCATCTTAAGGACTGGACTGGGATGGAGAAGCAGAGGCATCCGCAAGACGAAGATGAATTCAGCTTCGTGGAGCAAATACAAGGAGTTAAGACACAGATGGAATAGAACAAGCCACGACAGATAAATAATTGTTAACGAATGTGGACTGTTCAGCTACTGGGTGTGGGGCATTGTACTAAGAAGCTACATCTGTTCGATGATCACATTCTTATTACTCTTAGGGAAGCCTGTTCTACAAATTAGGGATCTTAGGCTCAGTGAGTCTGCCCAAGGTCACAGAGCTGGAAGGGGCGGAGCCAAGCTTTATACCCAGGTCTTTTGGATTTCAAAACTAGCTTTCTCGGAGTTGGCTGAAGACTGGGGAAGGTATTCCAGGTGTACCTGCCTGGGGGTCGTATTTCTTTCGTCCTTTCACTTTATGTCTTGCAGATCTGCCTGCTACCCAGAAGCCTGATTCTCATGCTAATATTTTCCAGGTTTTTTTTGTTTTTTTAGGTAGACTCATGCCAACCAGAGGTGGTCCAATTATTTCTGGAAGTGCATGTGTACACGCACACACGAACACACATTTGGTCTTATCAGCTCCCTTGTCTAGGGCCGCGCTAAACTATTGTCTTTTGGGAAAGAACATTGCCACTTGGTGTCAAGCTGATTAACTCCTGCTGCAGCTATAAAGAAAAACCACGTTTCTGTCCCAACCTTGTTACCTTCCGTATTTTCTGTGATTTTTTTCTTCTTTATCTAGCTTCAGAATCTGAACAGCTTTTGTAATCTTCGAAGAAGTCTGTAGGACTTTCTTAGCTGACTCTTTCTGAGAAAATGGGGGGAAAATTACATTGCTCCAGCTTCTCACAAATATGAGGTTGTGTGTAGCTCCTCAAATTATGGGCCATTTGAAAGGTAATCTCTTGTTATCATAATTTACTGAATCTTGAGTCTGATTCTGGCAGCTCCTAATGTAGTTCATGGAAAGATCGTCATAGCTAATACCAAATTGGCTTTGTGTCAGTTGCATTTTACATGTATTAACTCATTTTAAACTATGCAACCATTCTGTAAGACAGGTACTATTATTAACCCCATATAAAAGATGATTCAGCTCAGATTCAGAGAGGATAAGAAAACTTCCGAAGGCCACACAGCTATTAATGCTAGGATTTGGATTCAGGGGTTCTTTGGAAGTGAAAATAGCTTTATTTATTTATTTTTTATTACACAGAAAATTCATGGTAATTTTAGAAACTTCAAATAATACCGGAAAGAATAAAAAGACAAAAAAACTCACCGAAATTCCCAGCAGTCCTAAATAACTTATTAACCACTTTCAATATTTTAAAGAGCATATTTCCAGACATTTTTCTAGTGCTTAAAGAAACACACACCTCTATACTTTACAGGAGTGGGATTATATGATACAGGATGTTCTGTCATTTGCTTTTTCGCCCAGATGATGGTGATTATAATGGACAAGTAAAGCAGAACCAGATGGTGATTATAATGGACAAGTAAAGCAGAACCAGATTAGGAGAAATATACCCTGTATCCAAGTGATGAATACAAGCTCAGGGTTCTCAGCCTAAGCGTAAGTGCTAACCCCGGGGAGAGAGGTGTTGGAGGGGGGCGGTCCATATGAGAACAGAAGGAATCTGTACTAATGCCCTGGGCCTTACTCACTACATTCCTTGACCAGAATTCATCCAACCAACTATCTGTACCACAAACAAACATGTTCCCAGCTACCCTCTTTCCATGGCCATTCAAGCCCAGATACTATTTGCGTACAGTCTAAGCATTGATCATCTTCTAATCAGGGAAAACCGCTTCCAGAATAACTCTGAGCCCTCAAAGGCTGGAACCGGAGGTAAAATGTTGGGGGCAGTTGCTGTCCATTTGACTCAGATGAAGCCTCCACATATTGTATCATTTCAAAGTTGAAGTAGAAAAAGTCAAAAATGACATTAGGGAGGAATATTCATTTAGGCCAGTTCCTGGATTTTTCTGTCTAATGGAATTCCTCTCTGCACACTTATTACCTCATCTCCGAAAAAACTAGATTTGGAAGTAGTCTTGATGGTGCTTCAGGAAACAGGCAATTTTATCAGCTCAGGGAGGTCACGTGGTATGACTATCTGAATAACTAACGTTTGTTGCCACTTATCAGGCATCAGGCCCTTGGGAGCATCTTGCATTCCACCCTGAGGACACCCTGGTGTGGTAGTACTGTGGTCATGAACACTGAGTAGGTGAAGATGCTAAGTGGGTGGGTGACCCCTCTCCCCCAGGCTACCCAGCCAGCAGGTGGCAGAGCCAGGAGTTGGAGGCAGGGCTCTCTGAGTCAGATCTGCCCTTGTAGCTGCTATGCTGCTATGCTGGTATTGATATATAGTAGGTATCATCTCAACACATTTTCCCTTCCTTTCCCCTTTCACAGGGGGCTTTTAATGAGGAGAAACTTTATGTCCTCGTCATCTGATTTCATTTTTTCAAAGCACTCGATTGAAGTATGATTGACATACAAAAATCTGTGCATACTATTCACAATAGCCAAGACATGGAAACAACATCCACTGACAGATGAATGGATAAAGATGATGTGGTATATAGATATATACAATGGAATACTATTCAGCCATAAAAAAGAATGAAATAATGCCATTTGCAGCAACATGGATGGACCTAGAGATTATCATTCTAAACGAAGTAAGTCAGAAAGAGAAAGACAAATACCGTATGATGTCACTTATATGCGGAATCTAAAATATGATACAACTGAACTTATCTATGAAACAGAAACAGACTCACAGACACAGAGAACAGGCTTGTGATTGTCAAGGGGCTGGGGTTGGGGGATGGATGGATTGGGAGTTTGGGATTAGCAGATGCAAACTATTATATATAGACTGGATAAAAAACAAGGTCATACTGTATAGCACAGGGAACTACATTCAATATCCTGTGATAAACCATAATGGAAAAGAATATGAAAGAGAACGTATGACTATATATAACTGAATCACTTTGCTGTACAGCAGGAATTAACACATTGTAAATCAACTATACTTCAATAAAATAAATTTTATAAAAAACAAAACCAAAAAGCTGTGCGTGTTTAATGCATACAACTTGATGAGTTTGGAGATACACACCCATGAAACCATCACCACAATCTATACCATAAGTGTGTCCATCATCTCCAAAACGTTCCTCTCACTCAATTAATTATCACTATTATTTTGCGGTAAGAACATTTAACATAAGATCTACCCTCTTAGCACATTTTTAACTATACAGTACAGTATTGTTAAGTCCAGGCACGATGCTGTGCTGGAGATTCTCCAGAACTGATTCGCCTCGCGTAACTGAAACTTTGGACTTTTTGACTCATACTTCTCATTTCCTTCTCCCTAGCCCCTCCCCATTCTACTCTCTGCTTCTATGAGTGACTGCTTTAGATTCCTCATATAAATGGGATCATGCAGTATTTGTCTTTTTGGGTCTGGCTTATTTCACTGAGCATAATGTCCTCCAGGTTCATTCATGTTGCTGCAAATGTCAGAATTTCCTTCTTTTTTCAAGCTGAATAATATTCAATAATAATAATAATATTCAACTTTATATATATATACATATATATACACACACACCGTGTGTGTGTGTGTGTGTGTGTGTGTGTGTGTAATACATACACCACATTTTCTCTTTTTTTTGAGGGTGTGTTCATTTTTTAATTCAGGTATACTTGATGTACAATATTATTTAAGTTGCAGGTGTACAACATAGTGTTTTATAATTTTTAAAGAATTATATTCCATTTACAGTTATTATAAAACATTGACTATATTCCCTGCGTTGTACAATATATCCTTGTAGCTTATGTATTTTACACATTGTAGTTTGTACCTCTTAATCCCCCACCCATATTTTACCCCTCCCCCCTTCCCTCTCCCCACATTTTCTTTATCCATCAGTCGTCAGTGAACACTTAGATTGTTTCCATGTCTTGGCTATTGTAAATAATGCTGCAATGAGCATGGGGGTGTAGATATCTCTTCGAGATCTTGCATTCATTTCCTCTGGATATACACCCAGAAATGGGATTGCTGGATCATATGGTAGTTCTATTTTTAATTTTTTGAGGAACCTCCGTACTGTTTTCCATGACGGCTGCACCAATTTACCTTCCCACCAGCAGTGCACAGGGCTCCTTTTTCTCCAACACTTGTTATTGCCAACACTTGTAATCTTTGTGTGTGTGTGTTTTGATAATAGGCATCCTAACAGGTGTGAGGTAATAGCTTATTGTGGTATCGATTTGCATTTCCCTGATGTTAGTTATGCTGAGCACATTTTCATGTGACTGCTAGCCAGTGACATTCAAATGGCCAGCAGTCACATGAAAATGTGCTCAACATCACTAACACTGATGAATAGAAATGTCTATTCAGTTCCTTCGCCCATTTTTCAATCAGGTTATTTGCTTTTCGGCTATTGAGTTGTAGGAATTCTTTATTATTTGGATATTAACCCTTTATCGGGTATATGGTTAGTAAATAGTTTCTTCCATTCTGTGAGTTGCCTTTCCATTCATCTGAGCTATTCTATTGAAGATGTCTTTATTCATGCCTTCATTCAACAAATATTTGTCGAGCACCTCTTCTGTGCCGGGCATTGTCCTAGGTACTGGGGATAGAGCAGTGAACCAAGCAAAGCTCCTTTCTTCCGTTCCTTCATGGAGCTCACTTTGCAGTGTGGGGAAGTAGACAATTTTTTTAAAAAACACAGAAGTAAATATGTGCTATGTCGGGGTTATGGGGAAAAGTAGACTATGAAGATAGTGTGGGGGGGTGGGTCTATGCTATAGGACGGTCAGGGAAGGACTTTCTGATTAGACGGCAGCGAGTAGAGACCTGAAAGAGACATGGAGGTGAGGCCTGCAGAATTCTGGAGGAAAAGCATTCTAGAGAAAGGCACGTGCAAAGGCCCTGAGGCATGAGCATGGTTGGGGGCCAGAGAGTGAGGAGAGAATTAGGGAGAGAAGATGAGCTAGGGAGGAAATGGGAAGTGGACAGATGGTACAGAACCTTATGGGCTCTTGTGCAGGACTGGGATTTACCCTGAGTACGCTGGAGTTTGAGGAGGTGAGTCATAGGACCTGATTTTATTTGGATGGACCATTCTGGCTGCTATGTGTGCACTGTGGGCGGGGCAAGGATGGGAGCAGATGCACCAGATAGGAGGATGCTGTGATCAGCCAGGTGAGACAAAGGGGTCTTGGGCCAGAGTGTGAGCCCTGGAAGTGGTAGAAGTAGTTGGATTCTCTTTATACTTTAAAAAGAAATCAACGGGGTTTTTGGATAAATTGGATGAGGAGAGAGCGGTATTGAGAAGACATAAGAATGATACATTCCTTAATTGTCATGCCACTCTTCAGTATTGATGTGCAAATTATAAAAGAGCAGTTTGAGATCCCCAATCATGTTACCTGCGCATGATGGATCTCTGCCTGGGCAGAATAAGACAGCACTGGATCAAATCCAAACTTAGCAGCCTTGTTCACCTGTAACTTTACCTCTCTGAACCATTTCTTCATCTGTTAAATTGGAGCGATAATCACTGTGCCTCCATCAAAGCGTCTTGGTGTGGATTAAACGAGGTGATGCATAGCTTAGGGACTTGCATATGGTGGGCGTGAACTAGACGTTAGTACTTAGTCCTCTTTGGAATCACAGAGGCCTGTGCATTGATCACGGGATGGGGCTCTTCCCTGGAGGTCAATGCAACCCTGGGGAAAGGATTTATACAGCACTGGAGCTAAGGTTAGAAATCAGAGACTCAGAAGTCGATGACAAGGCAGCAATGGCCATAACTTCTCCACTTGGTTAAGGCATTCAGGCACTTGGGCCTCAGTTTACTCACCTATGAAATGGGGAGAATAAAAGCTTACTTGCAGGGTCGCTGAGAGGATAAAATGAGGTGACACTCGTACTAAGCCCAGAACTGTCCCTCAATCTCGACAGCTTCTCTCCTCCTCCTTATAAGTAACTGATCTTAGTTGCCAAATACCTGTACTGGGATTTGCCCTCACATTTCGTGTCTGCTCCGGGTTAAAGAAAATTATGCTCCTGTCTTCTCGCATACGGAGCTGCAGCTAGCTCTGAGCCTGGGGATTTAACGTCTTTGCAAATTGCCCGATTCTGACATTTACCGTCCTCTGCTTGTCTGGGGCTGGTTCCTGTGCAGAGAGACAGCTGCAGACTTTGTTCCAAGCAGAGGCCATGCACGCTGCAGCCCGTTTGTGGGGCAGGAGGGAGAGAAGGACTGGGCTTTTTTTTTTTTTTTTTAAGTCACAAAACTGTCAGTAGTCGGTCTCATCATTGTCTCTCATCTGGGATGCTGTAACTGGTCTCCTGAGCCCATGCTTGCTTCTTCCAATCTTTTCTCCATACAGCTGCCAATTGCTCTGAGAATCCTTAAAAATGCCCCATCGCATCTTGTTGCCGCTCAAAACCTTCCAGTGGCTTCCACTGGTCTCAGGATAAAGATGAAATCCTTCCCAGGGCTCACAGTGAGAAGGAGAAACGTTCCCTTTCCTCTTTAGTCAAGCCACACTGGCCTGCCTTTTCCAACTTGATTCTGCATACTTCCTTCCACCACAGGGCCATTTCACATGCTAGTCTTCCTTTGGGTGGAGGTGCATTGGGGCATTTTGGGTTAGAGAAAGAGGCACAGTCAATAAGGCAGGACGTGCAGAGGCCCAACGCCCTGAAAACCGCACACTGCCGCCATATGCAATTTCACAGTAGGCTACAATGCACAGTTTTATTTTTCCAAATTACATACATTTATGTTGTGCTCAAATCAATCATTCCTCTTGTTTGCTTGCTCTCACTCTCTCCTTTAAGATTTTCTAATTCATTCTCTTTTGCTCTCTGTCTCTCTGGGTCCCTGTTTTTCTGATCCCCTAAACCTGTTCTTAATTTGCCAGTCGAGAATTCTGGCAACTGGAGTCAATCATGGGGAGAATTCTGGCAACTGGAGTCAATCATGGGCTTTTTAGAAAAAAGAAGAAGGAATCGAAAGAGAACAGAACAAGGAGCATTCATAGAAGACAGGTGGTCTCTGCAACAATACCACCATCATCATCATGATCATTTTTTAAATAACAGTGACAATAATGACAAAATCACCCACATACTGGCTATATCCAGTGAAGCAGGTTCTTCATTGGATCCTTCTCAGAGCTCTTTAAGGAAGTACTCTTATCATTTTATAGGTAAGAAAAGCTAAAGGTTGTGTTGATGCCCAAGGTCACCAAGCAGCTGGAGACAGAATTCACATTCAGATCACCTGACCCCAAAGCCCAGGCTCTCAACCCAAAGCTTAGCTCAACATGAGCATTTGGGTTCCTGAGACCAGGAGGTCCCTCTAATAAATATTTAGAGATCCACTTTGACCTGGAGCCTCAGGTTGCAAGACAGGGAGGATCTCAGACACCTCTGAGTTGAAGACCTTGCATGTTACAAAGCAACAAATGGAGGGGCTCAGAAAGGCCTGGGGTGCACCGGGGGTGTGTCAGTTTCCTAGGGTTGTTGTAGCAAATTACAACAAACTGGGTGGTTTAACACAAAAAATGTGATCTCTCACAGTTCAGGAGGCCAGAAGTCTGAAATCAAGGTGTCAGCAAGATTGGTTCCTTCCGCAGGCTGAGGATCTCCTTCCCACCCCTCCTTCCTTCCCACCCCTCCTTCCTTCCCACCCCTCCTTCCTTCCCTCTCTCGTCTCACAGGGGTCAGATCCGCACCATGGTCTGAAGACTCTCCACACCTACTCCTGCCCCTTTTCCCTTTATGCTTCACAGACATCCCCCCCAATAAATCTCTTGCACTTCCAATTTCATCTGGACATCTGCTTCTCAGAGAACTCAAACGGACACAAGCAGAAGATGAGAATAGAGACATACATCTTCAACCTTCTTAGAACCCCTGATGCTCTCTGAAACTCAAGAACTCCAAGATTGTAATAACCTATAAGGGAAAAGAATCTGGAAAAGAATACAGGTATAAAACATTATATATATATACATATATATATATATATGTAACTGACCACTTTGCTGTACACCTGAACTAACACAACACTGTAAATCAATTATACTTCAGTTAAAAAAAAAAAAAAAAGAAATCCAGGCTTCATGGTCCTCCATCCATGTGGATGCCTGGGCTTTCACTGCATTTGGAGCATGTAGCAAAGATGGCACCAAGGTTAGCTGGCTGGCTGTCTCCTCCCTACCTATTCCCATCCACTGCCTTGCTTCTTCCTGCTATGGAGCCTGGAAAACCTCAATATTCATTTCCCAGCCTTTTTGGGTTGAGAATTGCTTTCCTGATTAAAGGAGACAAGATGAAGCCCAGCACTACCTCTTTCCCCACTTTTTTCCGCCTTGAATGTGGACAAGGTGCCTGGATCCCCGGCAGCCACTTGAGAATGCGAGGTAACAATCATGAAAGAAAGACGTAGGGAGTCGCTGAGACCCCAGCCTTGGCATAATCAAGCCACGAAGGAAGAGCAGCTGCTGCTTTACCGCTGGACTTCCTGTTACATGAGGAAAATAGACCTTCGTCTGTGTAAGCCAAAGTGTGTCACTTGCAGGTCAAAACATGCCTAAATGATGCAGATGATCTGACTTGAAATATGTGCTCTGTGGATTTGAGCCAAAGAGCTCAGGCGAGACCAGCAGCACCTTTTGGTGCAGGCAGAATTTCACGGACAGAAGGGTCAGCAAGTGCCCAGATCCCTGTGCACTTGGCAGCCCATGGAGAAATATACCTGGACTTGGCATCACAGGGCTGTGGCAGACCCTTCCTTCCATTGCTTTCTGTCTTTGTAGGGGATGAGTGAGATATTTGGGCTCAGTTTGTCTCTTCCCTACTTTATCTGAGGAGCAGGAAGAGACAAGAGACAGAAGCTGGTGTGACAGTGGGAGTTTATAAGAAAGACTATAAAGCATCACTTATCCAAGTGAGAGGGGGTGGGACCCACAAGGGGTGGTCCTGGGAATGTCCCTGCAAGGGAAGACACAAAGGATCCAACCACGCACCCATGTGTCATCAAGGGGTTAATCTTTGTTTCTATTTAAAAAAAAATTCAAGTCCACTTTCCACGTCCCCCAAAAAGCCCACATCTCCACCAGCTGAAAGTGAATCACCCCCTCACACTCAGAGTACAATTCAATGTCATGTTTTTTACTTAATATCGGCAGTAGTAACACTCGAGCACCAAAAAAGCCCAAGTAATTATATGCCTGTTTTCTCCGCTGTTATTATTTTCATGGAACAAAGGCACCTGCCATGTTAATTATGCCCTTTTTATAAACATCTTCTCCAGCCAGCCAACCAAAAATGCATTTGAGGGGAGGGGTTATGTGTTGGGGGGAGTGGATTCATATGTACAACAGATGTTCAGATTTTCCTTGAGTCCAACGATACCCTCGTTCATACAAGGCTGCCAAACCTTCACCCAGACCATCGGGGAAGATGATTCGCTGAACTTTAAAAAAATGAGATAAAATAAAGAATCCTTGGAGAAGGAGAATCAAGAAGGAAGTCAACCAGACCTCTCTACCTGTGTTCAAAGTCACAAAAGTCACAGCATGACGTTGAGGATGAGGTTTCCTAAAGAAAAATAGAAAAAAAGAAATGTGCACCTCACAGCTGTATCATCTAGGCGTTGTGAAATACTCCTTGACAGGTTTTTTTTCCTACTTATATGTAGAGGCATAGCATAGAGTAAACGGCACACATCTTAAGTGTACAGTTTGATTAATTTTTTTGGAAAGTTTTTATTGTGGAAAAATATATAAATCCTGAATTTGCCATCTTTATCATTTTTAATTGTGGAAGTCAGTGGCATTAAATTACAATTGTGTTGTTGTACAACCATCATTACTACTTTTTCCAAAATTTTTCATCATCTCAAACAGAAACTCTGAAACTTTACATTTGGTGAATTTTTACATAATATACAATGTGTAGCCAAAATCCAGATTGGGATAGAAAACATTCCCAGCTTCCAACTGGCTCCCTTATGCTCTTCCCTGGTTAATGCCTTCCCAGAGGTAACAGCAGTCTGACCTCTATCACTGTGGATTAATTTTGCCTGAAAGTTAATATAAATGGAACCAGACAGTATGTATTAGGCTTCTTTCAATCAACACTGCCCATGAGATTCATCCATGTCATTGCATGAATCAGTAGTTCGTTCGTCTTTTTTTTTTTTTTTAATCGTTCTTTTTTTATTACATGAACATATCACAATTTATTTTTCTTCTCGGTTCATTCTCTTATGAATGGACATTTGGGTTTTTTTTTTTTTTTTCCAGTTTGGGGTTATTAGAAATAAAGCCTCAGACTCATGGTCACAGAGAACAGACTTGTGGTTGCCAAGGGGGAGGGGGTTGGGGGAGGGATGGAGTGGGAAGTTGGGGTTAGCAGAGGTAAGCTATTATATAGAGAATAGATAAGCAACAAGGTCCTACTGTATAGTATGGGGAACTATACTCAATATCCTATGATAAACCATAATGGAAAAGAATATAAAAAAAGAATGTATAATATATATATATGTATAACTGAATCACTTTGACATACAGCAGAAATTAACACAACTTTGTAAATCAAATATACTTCAATAAAAAATAATTTTAAAAAAAGAAATAAAGCCACTGTGAACATTACTGTGTAAGTCTCTTAGTGAACATGGATTCTCCTTTTCCTTGGTCATAGTATTAGTCTTCTAGGGCTACCATAACCAAGTAAACAGACTGGGTGGCTTAAACAACAGAAATTTATATTTTTACAGTTCTGGAGGCTGGAAGTCCCAGATCAAGGTGCCATCAGGGTTGGTTTCTTCTGAGGCCTCTCTCCTGAGCTTGTAGAGATGACCTTCTTCTCTCTGTGTCTTCACAGGGTCTTCCCTCTGTATATGTCTCTGTCCTAATCTCCTCTTCTTATAAAAACACCAGTTATGTTGGATTAGAGTCCACCCTAAGGACCTCATTGAACCTTAAATCCCTCTTCAAAAACCCTGTCTCCAAATACAGTTACATCCTGAGGTATTGGGAGTGAGGTCTTTAATATATGAATTTGCTGGGACACAATGTAGCCCATAACAGCCAAGTACATGGGACTGACATCACTTGGTCACAGGATGAGCATGTGTTTAGTGTTAACAGGTATTTCCAGTTTTCCAAAGAAATTGTACCAGTTTAAAGTCCCACCACTGTGTGAATTCCAGTTCCTCCATGTCCTTGACAACACTTGATGTTGTCAGTCTTTTCATTTTAGCCATTCTGGTGGGAAGGTAGCAGTATCTCATTGCAGTTTCCCAGGTACTTCTTTTTTTAAAAATAAATTTATTTATTTATTTGTTTGTTTATTTATTTATTTTTGGCTGCATTGGGTCTTCGTTGCTGTGCGTGGGCTTTTCTCTAGTTGCGGAGCAGGAGCTACTCTTTGTTGCAGTGCGGGCTTCTCATTGTGGTGGCTTCTCTTGTTGTGGGGCACAGGCTCTAGGCATGGGGGCTTCAGTAGCTGTGGCACGTGGGCTCAGTAGTTGTGGCACATGGGCTTAGTTACTCTGTGGCTTGTGGAATCTTCCCAGACCAGGGCTCAAACCCATGTCCCCTGCATTGGCAGACGGATTCTTAACCACTGTGCCACCTGGGAAGTCCCCAGGTACTTCTTGAATAGTAACTCAGCATCTGATTTGATACTTCCCCTCGAGTTCATATACTCTCAGAACATATTCTGTGGTCGTGCCTTGGGCGCTGTTTAGCTCACAGAGATTCCTATGGTGCTTTTGTCTACATAAGTCTGGGAAGTGGTGTTTATTCGTGGGTGGATGGAGAAATTGTGGGTGATCTAAACTGACATTTTTATACCTTTACAAAGTGTCTCAGAACTCCTCAGTTTGTGTGTGTTACTTTTCTAAGAAAAACACAGCCTGGTTTTTAAAGGGAGGGTGGACATATCAGGAAATGTGTCTGCTCGGGCATTCCTGTAGGAGTTCTGGAGAAGTGATTCTGGGGTGCAGCTGTAAGTGTGCTTTTTGATTGGTTTCATTTTTCAAAGAGTTCAGTCATCAGAGAGACTTGGGGTCACCCACATGCTGTTGGGAAGCTTCTAGAAGAAGACAGAGGATGGGGCTTGATTGTTTGAGACATGCACGCACAAGTACAGATATGTGTGTTTGTGTGTGCATATACACATACACATAATTTTTTTTTGAATGACCTGTACCAGAGGCTGCCCCAAGAATCTTCTCAGCATCTTAATGAGATTGGTGGTAGCACATCAACAATACTAATAGCAATAATAATAATAATCACTCATTTATTTATTGATGTTCAGAGAGGTTAAATGACTCATCCAAGGCCACACAGCTTAAAAATGGCAGAGCTAGGGGTCTGAACTCAGATCTACCTGACCCTTACTTGTTGACGTCCTACTGCCTCTGTGATGGTCCGGGCTTCTCCCATGCTTTCCCTGCAGCATCCCTAATGCTCATGATTCTGCAAGGTGGTTGTTATGAAGGCCCATTTTACGGATGAAGAAACAAAGGCATTTGCTCAAAGTCATATGGTTAGCTGACAGGGCCGGGATTCAAACCCTGTTAGTATGACTCCCATTTCTATGATTGCTATTATTATTTCTATGATTTCAAGTCTCTCTCAAGCAAGCTTTGCATTATCTTTGGGGGACAGGTCCATCTACCAGAAAGTTCTCACTTGCATTGAGCTGAAATTGGCCTCTTTGCAACTTCACACATTTGCTTCCCATTCACAACCCAGCATTTAGCACTTAATTACATCTTGTCTTCTATTATGCACTAATTGTCTCTTGTGGTTCCTCCCTTCTCCCCGGCTCATTTGCCAGCTCCTCGAGGGCAGAGACCAAGTCTTGTAGTCTGAACACCTTGCAGAGTTGCAGAATAAGAGCTTATTAAATAAATACTTGTTGATTGAAAGTTCCCACCAGGATTTCCTCCTGGGGCTTCAGACCAGGTGTGTGGAAGACAGTGTAGGAAGGTCACAAGGGATTTGCAAGTTAAATATGCATACAGTTTGTATATAATTTGCATACTCCCGCTGTCAACACTCAGCAATTTTACATTTAAAATGATATTGCTCCCCTGAAGGCTGTCATTTCTTCAACTCTCTCTTCTTTCCTTCTTCAATATTGTGTCCATATCAAATCAGAACATGGGGAGTTTACACCCTACATGTAAAGTGAATAGAACCTAGGTTGCAGCAAGAGAGGGTTAGAGTGAGGTTGCCTGGTTGAGACTTCATTTGCCCTTTCAAGGGTAATTGTCACCCGTGTTTACTGGTGCCCTCAGACACAATTACTCACTCTTACACTACTTTTTTGTTCCACCTGCAGTGCCATCACCACTGTGTATCCTAGCTAGAAATTAGTCTGCCTTCTTACAGTTGCAAGTGATTGGAACCTTACTCAAAGCAGTTAAAGCCAAGAAGGAGAATTTGAACTCATTGGCTTCTGTAACTGAACAGTTTGGGGACTTCAGACACAGCTGGAGGTAGAGACTGAAATGATGTCATCAGGGGTTCATCAGAGTCTCTCTTCCCTTTTCTCTACTCTGCTTACAGTCCCAGCGCAAAGAGCTTCACTTACTCAACAGATGAAGTCAAAAATCCCAAGGCTGCGTCTCATTGGTCTGACCCAGGTCATGTGACTGTCTCTACACCAATCACCGCGTTTGGAACAAAAATATACTGATTAGCTAGTTCTTGGGTGAGTCCTTCTCCATCCCCCAACCGTGTGGTCTGAGAGTGAGGAAGAGGAGTTGTCCAAAGAGAAGTCTAGGGGCTTTCATTAAAAGAAGTGCAGGTACAAGCACAGACACCCGCCACCAGTAGGTGCTGGGTAAGTCTGTCTCTCTTCCTAACCTGGGGACTCCTCGGGGGCAGGAAGTTGGGAGACTTCTCATGAAACTACATGTGTAAAAAGGGGTAGAAGAAAAGAAACCTTCAAGGCACTAGAGAGTCCTTCCTTTCCCAACTGCTTATTGAATGGCAAGCATTGGAATGACAAGGCTGAGCAAATGCAAAGGTGGTCCCTGCCCACTGTGGGGCATACAGTCTTGTTGGCGAGACAGAATACACACAACAGACTTGAATAGTAAGAGCGTGATGTTCATATACTGATTGTTGTATGAACAGATTCTTCTCTGCAGCCTAGGACACTCAAGATGATAAGAGAGTAATAAAGTGACATCTTACATCCTCCTCATAAAGCCCTTTTAAACACCTTTATAGCAACTTCTAGGACAGTAGATGCAATGTTCCCCCCACGTTATAGATAAGAGATGGAGACTCTGAAAAGGAAGCATACCTACAGTGTGCCAGTAACCAACCACACTACGTGCCTCTGTGTAGAAGACCCTATTTTCATTAACCTGCCCAAAAGCCTTGCGAAGTGTGATCTCATTTCATAGACGAGGAAAGAGCACCTCAGAGGTGAAGAAACTAGCCTGACAGCAAGTGGCGGAACTGGGGACCCAAGTAAGTGACTTAGCATCACACAAAACCCAAGGCTAGGTCAGAACTCACTGCTGGAGCTCAGGGCTCCAAGTCCAGTGCTCATTCCCTGACCCAGCTGGGTGCCCCTTCTGCCTTCAAGCCATGTCTGTCATCCAGCGTTACTCTGATCCGTCAATAGGCTGTGACTCTTGCAACTGGACAGATGATAGCTATCATCAGCCTTGACCCAGAGGAAGAACAAGATTTCCTTTCTGCTTTCCTTGCCAGAGCCTTGCAGCCCTGCCCCAGAAATGCCAACCTCCTTTTCCCCGGGAGTTATTTCTGTCCCCTCCATCACTCATCGCTAACCCTGTTCCAGAAGCTGGGTGGTGATGGCGGCAGTGGCGTGCAGCCAGCCCCGCCAGGGCTTGGCTGGGTGTGTGTGGCAGCCGAGATCTGGCCTATTTTGCTCATGTGATGAGCAAAGGCCTGCTTGCTATTCTGCAAGTGTGTCGTGAGAGAAAGGGAGGGGTCGAGGATGCCTCTCACATTTTTTGTCTGAAGAACTAGAAGTTGTCGCTTACTAAGATGGGGAGATGTTGGCCAAAGCAGATTTTGAGCAGGGTGGAGTCCAGAGTTCAGGTTTGTATCCGTTAAGTCAAAGATGCTTGCTTGACATCCAAGAGGAGACATGAAGGGGCAAATGGATGTGGAAAGAGGATGAGGCTGGAGATAAAAATGTGGGACGCGTTGTCATAGAGACAGTAATAAATGCCATGGGATGGTTGAAACCACTAGGGAGTGGGAGTTTAAAAAAGAGAATGAGTTAGAGTACAGCATGGAGCACTTCGACCTAGAGCACAGGGGGATAAGAACCAGGGAAAACTGAGAAGGCGTAGTGAGTGGGTAGGAAGTTACCCAAGAATCAGGATGGAGGCCAAGCGAAGAAGGGATTTCAAGGAGGGAGCAATTAATTGCATCAAATGCTACTGCTAAATTGGGTTCGATCAGAACTGAGGATTTACATCGGTTTAGCACATCAGATATCACTGGTGACCTTGGGCGGAGTAGCCTGGTGGGGAGGTGGGGAAGAAAGCAGGAGAGAACGGGCAGAACATTGAGTGGAGATGATTCTTTTTACAGGTTTGCAGTAAAGGAGAGCAGATGGGACAGTCTCTGGACAGACCAGGGATGGTTTTTCTCCAGCTGGGAAATATTGTAGCACATTTGTGTTCTGATGGAAATGAAAAGCAGAGGGATGATTTTATGATGCAAGGAAAGAAATGGGGCAGTTGCAGGAATACTCTCCCAGAGCGGCTGGAGGGGGTGGGATCCAGTGGACCACTGGGGTTTTGGCCTTAGATTCCAAACCCAGGCTCTCTCTACCCTGCCAGGGAGCCTCTCCCCATCAACACGGTACGTTCTTGCCTTCTCTGCTCAGAACCACTCCAAACTTCCTGAAGAATGCTCCTGTTTGAGAGAACAAAGCCTAGGATGGAATACTTGCTATTTCTGCTACCGATAACCATGAATTAGAGACAAGAGAGAAACAGGAAGTGAGAGAAGACTTTGAGCTATGAATTGAGGTGTGCACGCTGTGAGTGTGCTTGCAAAATCACCTTGCTTGGCATGTTTTCAAGGTTGGGAGGCCATTTCAAAAGGAAGCTGAGACAAAATGAACAAACACCACTAAAATACAAGCGGTGGCATGAGCTAAGAAGCTTACCAAAGATGTGACGTTTACCGCTGCTTCCAACTTAAAAACAACTGGTGTTTAATAGGTTCCTTTCAAGGTCATTCAGGCAGCAAAGGTAAATTGACAACTGGGCGAGGCCCTGGAGATGGAGAGAAGAGAGGACTGTGGTCTTCAGGGAGCTGGAAGGCCAGTAAAGTATTATTAACACGGGATGTTCACAGTACAGCAAGTTATGGATGCACAGAGCAGGGTTAGGTAACCTAGTAAATCTGAAGGAGGCAAGGCTTAGGCAAGTGTCAAGGAGGAGTAGGCTGTATGCTGGGATGTGTAAGGAAAAGTGTGTCTCTAACACAGGGAACAGCATGTGCAAAGCCTACGTGGTGTGAAATACCAAGGCACATTAAGACAACACCAAATATCTCTGTACGGATGGAGATGAAACTTTATCCTGAGCACCATGAGGAGCCACTGAAAGATTTTCATTGGGGAACAACCGGGGTGGACGTGTTTAGAATTCAGAGCATGAAAGAAGTCAAAAAGCAGTGGTCAGGTTCCAAGGCATTCCCTCAGTGAATGAATAGGTTAGCTTATTTATCACATGTTGTAGTTGAATTATAGCACTATCCAGGGTTTGGGGGTCCAGAGGCAGTTATGGGAAGAGGAGGAAGGGTGTTCTGTTTCATGATTGTGTACCATGCCAAGGTCTTGTGCATAACTGTGAAACAACTGTTCTTCAAATTAAGCTTTAAAGAACCAAAGTTTTCCTTTTTTTAATGGAAGCATACTTGATTTACAATACTCTATTCGTTTCAGGTATACAGCATAGTGATTCAGTATTTTTGCAGATTATACTCCATTATAGGTTTTTACAAGATAATTTCCCTTTTCAATGATCTTGCCATCCTTTTTTACACTTCAACGAGAAATGCTCAGTTTGGTGCTAACGGATCTTCAACACCTTTTTTGTTTTTTTTTTTACTGCCTACGGTACACTTTGCCTTAGATTGTTTGGACAATGAAAGAGTATCTTAAGACAGGATATTCTCAAAATTTGGGGAAACCAATGGAGAAAGAAGGCCAGATTAAGACATGTGGGAGCACGGAGCAGCCCCTTCAAACCAGTGTCCTTCCACCTTGTTTAGCATCTATTTAGAGGAAAGGTGTGTAATACGTGAGGGGAGGGTAAGGCACTGCCCTGAGGAGCAGCTATCATTTCTCCTGCTGGAGGAACTCAGTCACACGGGAAACTCCAACACTCCATTTAGCCAAAGCAAACAAACAAATAAAAGCGGCCCCCAGTATTTGAGATTTGCCCTCCATAGTGTACACATTAGTTCATCTGCCCTTCCTAGAGTAGGCGGCTTCCACTCACTCCGATTTCTCCAATCATCTTCCCACCCACATTGCTCTCTACGACCAGAGTTCTATCACGCATTTCACTCCATCATGTTACCTCTCCAGGGATGTTTTAGCTTCCCTTAGAGATTAGGGTCAAGTGTCTGCTTGTCTCACTTTTTTTGTGTGTGTGGCTTAAAACAACGTTTATTTTGTTCCCCAGTCTGTAGTTTGGGCAGGGCTCAGGGGGGACAGCTTGCTAATGCTCCTCCTGGCATCAGTTGTGGTGGCTCAAAGGCTGCGGCAGGAATCATCTAAAGGTTCATTCACCCATGTCTGGTGGTAGGTGCTGGCTGTTGATCAAGACCTTAGGGAGGGCAGCCAGAACACCTACATGTAGCCTCTCTGTGACTTGGGCTTCCTCCCAACATGGTGGCTTGGTCATGAGGATGAACATTCCAAGAGAGACAATGGAGTGGAAGCTACATCACTTTTATGACCTAGCTACATGCCATGCAGCAACACTTCTGCTACATTCTCTTCACTAGAGGCCAGCCCATATCTGAAGAGAGAGGAATTAGACTCCATCCCTTGATGGTAAGTCACAAAAAATTCGTGGGCACATCTTAAAACCCACCCCAGTCCACCCTCTAGCCACGAGTCACTTATATTCCTCCCACATGCAAAATAGAGAAACTCTCCCAAGATCCTACCCTAAAAGTTTCATCTATTTAGAGCATTGGGTCCAAGGATCTTGCCATCTAAATCAAGTCCAGGGAATTCCCTGGCAGTCCAGTGGTTAGGAAACTGCTCTTCCACTGTAGGGGGCACAGGTTCAATCCCTGGTCGGGGAATTAAGATCCCTCAAGCCATGCATGGTGGGGACAAAAAACAAACAAACAAACAAATCAAGTCCAAATGACGCTCATTAATCTCTCCTTTTAAAGCATTGAAACAAGGTCTCAGGCTTAGAACCTCACAATGAGGTCGGTAACCCACTAGAATTAAATAAGGTTTGATTGATTGATTAATTTTTATCGAGATAGAATCCACAACAACATTTTATTTTATTTTACAGTTCCCTTCCATTAGTGTAAGCAGTATTGGTTTTCCATTCCTAGTACTAATTAAGTTATCTTTCAATACTGCTTTTTAAAAACAGTGATTTTAAAGAAAATAGTAAGTAAAGAATAGGATAGGTGGCACTTGGATATGGCGAAAATTGTGAGAGTGGGTAGTATAAAGGAATGAAGTACTGATATTTGTTACAATGTGGATAAACCTCAAAAATATTACCCTAAGTGAAAGAATCCACCTACAAAATGACACCCAGCGCTTGAGTCCATTGATATAAGGTGTCCAGAAAAGGCAAATCACTAAGTAGATTAGTGATTGACTGGAGCTGGGCATGGAAAAGGGAAGCGACTTTTTTTGGGTGATGGAAATGTTCTAAAATTAGATGGTGGTGATGGTTGCACAACTCCGTATATCTACTAAAAATCGTTGCCTAGTACGCTTAAAACAAGTTCATTTTATGGTATGCCTCAATAAAACTGTTGAAAAACTGTGAGAGTGCATGTGAATGCTTGGAGTTTTTTGTTGTTGTTGTTTTTTATTTATTTTATTTTATTTTATTTAGTTTTGGGTGCTTTGGGTCTTCGTTGCTGTGCGCAGGCTTTCTCTAGTTGTGGCGAGCAGGGGCTACACTTCGTTGCGGTGTGTGGGCTTCTCTTCATTGCAGAGGCTTCTCCTGTTGGGGAGCATGGTCTCTAGGCACATGGGCTTCAGTAGTTGTGGCACGTGGGCTCAGTAGTTATGGCTCATGGGCTCTAGAGCACAGGCTCAGTAGTTGTGGCTTAGTTGCTCCACGGCATGTGGGATCTTCCTGGACCAGGGCTCGAACCCGTGTCCCCCGCATTGGCAGGTGGATTCTTAACCACTGCGCTACCAGGGAAGTCCCGATGCTTAGAGTTTTGGAGACATTAGACAGTAACAGTAAGAGGGTTTTCAAATTATGTTCATCATAGCTGCCCACTTTGAAGGACAAAATATCAGAACAGCCCATCTGGGCTGGCTCAACAGCACTCTGATCTGCCCTTATTTTTTTAGAAGCAATTCAACGTAGAAACATGGAAATTGCTAGAAATGAACAAAGCTACCCACCAGAGCAAAGGCGGGTCTGCCCTGCCCAGCATCAGCTGATGGCATGAACTGTTGTGTGGGACCATTTAACCTCTAGGTCTCATGGTTTATTTATGAAGGTGACTCACGCCTCATTTACGATAAAAAGAAGGTCAATGCGTAAACAACTTTGAATGAAGCTTCTTTGGGAACAGAACAGAACAAGACGATTCAGCAGATAGAGCTTGGCTTTATTTATAAGGATGTGCATCTGTCACTCATGGCGGGGTCTTGGGATCTTGGCACAAATGGACCCACAAAAAGCTTCACAGAACCGAACCCATTTGTAGGTCAAAGACTGCCTGATTTGGACTTTAGTAGACGATTTCTTTGGAGGACAAGATCCATAAGCTGAAAATGCCTGAGAAGCACTGGGCCAGAATATGCAGGGTGGACACCAGCATCCCAGAGTCTGGTTTGGTTTTCTAGACTTTCCACTAATTGCAGTACTTACCATTTGTGATTTCCTTTATGGATCGGCAAATGAAGACTCTTAGATGAAGACGGCTGAGCAAATGACGGGGTAGGCCAGGCTCCCTCATGGGAATTCCATCAGCAGGAGGTCAAACACTGCCCACTACCCCCGGTGCAAATGGAGGGATGGGATGAGAACGGATCTAGGGTAGGTCATCCCAACTGTGAGTCCAGCCACCTCTGCATTCAGGGACAGGGGTTATTCCCTGCTGCTTTTTGTCACTCAAGCATATCTTCTTTTTTTTAAAAAAAATTAATTCATTTATTTATTGAAGTATAGTTGATTTACAGTGCTTCAGGTGTACAGAAAAGTGATTCGGTTATATATATATATATATTTTCAAATTCTTTTCCATTATACGTTATTACAAGATATTGAATATAGTTCCCTGTGCTATACAGTAGGTCCTTGTGGTTAATCTATTTTATATATAGTAGTGTGTATCTGTTAATCCCAAATTCCTAATTTATCCCTCCCTACCCTTTCCCCTTTGGTAACTGTAAGTTTCTTTTCTATGTCTGTGAGTCTGTTTCTCTGTTTCCTTCTTTGATGCCTATAGGAGAAAATCCTGTTAAAAGCCACAGCAATCCTTTTAAAACAAGTGAATGAATCCACATTCCTGCTCAAATCCATCCAGTGGCTTCCCATCTTATTAAGAATAAAAGCTGCACAGTAGGTTCTATATGATCTCGTTCTATGCTGCCCACGTACGGCTACTGAACGCTTAGAATATGGCTAGTTTAAATTCAGATATGCTGTGAGTGTGAAATACACAGTGAGCGTGTATTCCTGTATTTGAAGGCAATCTGAAGAAAATAATGTGAAAATGCTCATTAAGACTTTCAAATATTATTACAGTTGAAATGATAATATTTTAAGTATATTGACTCAAATAAAATATATTAAGGTTATTTTCACCTTTTAAAAAAAAGTGTGGCTACTAGAAAATTGAAAATTACATTTGTGAGTATTCTATTAGGTGGCATTAATCTAGCCCCTGCTCATTTCCTGACAGCTACACTGGCCTCTCGTTTCTTTGTGAACAAGGCAATCATGCTCTGGGCTTTTGCACATACTGTTCACTAATCTTGCAGAGCACTTCACTTAGCACAGATGTGGCTCCCTCTTTTGCCTCATCCAGGTTTCGGTTCAAATGTAATTTTATCAGAGATGTCTTCTCCGAAACACACTTTCTGAAGAAGAACCCTAATCACTCCAATTACCTTTTCTTGTTTTATTTCAGTTCCTAGTATTTAGCATTGATGTTACACTGTGCCCTCAATTTGTGTGTTGCATGTAAATTTCAAAGGGCAGAGGCTTTGATGTACTGGTCACTGGATCTTCCAGTGCCTGGCAGGGACAGGTGAACTGTCTGATCACACAGGGCTCTGTCTCATGAGGGAGACAGGGGAGTGAGCAGATTTCTTCACTGCGTTAGGGTAAGTGTTATAAGAGGGAAGGGTAGCCTGCCAAGGGATGCAAAGGAGGATGCTGTTCTGGGTGGTCCACCTTTCATCCAGTCTCCCTCTTCTTTACTTACAAAGTCTTCATATCCTTCAGGTATCCAAGCCTCCTCTGTGGCCAAGTCCCTCATGGGGCAGAGACCCCATCCCCACGTGGACCTGATCTTCCTTGCCAGTGACGTGTTCAGGAGTGGGCATGTGACCTGACTCTGGCCAATGAGGATATGAGGGCTTACTGAGGGGATACTGGGAAGATCGTATTGTTTCCTAGAAGAGATGGTCTCTCTTTTGCTTCTAGGCATGGTCATGTATAGATGTGACACCAGGAACTGCTGCAGCTATCTTGTAACAGCTTGAGGATGAAGTCAGCACTTAAGATCAGTTGAGTGGAGAGGGGAGAAGCATCTGGGTCTCTGAAGATGTCATTGAGCTGATGAATCGACTAACCCTGAAGCCTGTACTTCTGATTCTCCATGGAAGACAATAAATATCAAAATGTTTAAGTAATTTTGAGTTAGGGTTTTGGTGACATGCAGCTGAAAATTTCCTGGACCTGATATCTGACCTAGTCTTATGGGGTGTTGAGGGAGGCTTCTGTCTCCCACTGTGTTCCCCAAGAAGTAGATTCTGAGTTGCAGATTTTCATGCAGGAGAGTTCTCAGGGAATGCCCTTGAGATCAGCACCTTTGGGGAGTGAGGGAAGTGGAATCAGGCAAAGGAGGGGTTGAACTGTGATGTAAGAGCACTGAGGCTTCAGATGATCCCTCTGGATGAAGCGAGCTCTGGAGCTGGGACGGCCCCAAGAGTTGTACTTCCTTGAGACGAAGAGGTCAGGTTGCTATACAGCCATGTGGAATAATTATTGGATGTGGGTTGGCCCCAGGAATGTGGAGTGACTTTGGGTGGGATAGTTCTCTTTGGCTGAAGACATTTCCTGGACAGAGACTTAGGTGAGAGCTGTTAGTCACTTGTATCCCAGTAGCTGGAAGTGAATCTGAGTGGCTTACTACAGCCTACTAGAGGAGGTGCTGTCTAAGCTATGGTCTAAAGAGGTAAGTAAGAGTTAACCCCGTGGAGGGCTGGGAAAATGGAGACCATTCGAAGGATAACAAACAGTGTTTGAAAATCTTGGTGATGATAAAGAGCATGGTGCGTCCTCAGTGTTGGAGAGGCGACCCTTTTCCTCGCCACCCTAAGTGAGCTTCAGCTGGGTTTTCTGTCACTTGCACCCGGTGAGTCCTGACTGGGACGTACAGGTGGCAGAGCCAAGATTTGAACTCTGTCCTCTGTGATTCCAGAGTCCATGAGCTTACACCACATGTCATACTGTCTCCCCAGTTAAACAAAATTTCCCTGAATCTGAGTCACTTGACGTGTCTCTAGGCAAGATCTTCACGTGGCCACTCTTTGAAAATGAGGTTATATGGGTCATTGCCAAGAGTATTGACTCCCACGTACTTTTGTACATTTCACCTCTTCTAAATGTAATTTCTGTTTATGAGCTTTTCTTTGTCCCACCCCTGTGCAGCAGGATTTCCAGGAAGGAGAAAGAGCAGGGCCATGGAAAAGGCTAGAAGGGCAGGCACTCAATCATAGAAGGAGTCCCATAAACTAAGTCCTACTGATGGAAAGAGATTATTTCATTCACAGTAAATCAGTGACTTGCGGGCAGGGCTTCTGTCACCACTGCTGAAGGCCATATGTGTTTCTGGAGTGAGTTCATCAAGTAAAAGGAACAGCTAGAGACCAATCAACATAATGTTGAGGGAAGCAAACACCCAGGGTCTTGGGGCCCCGTCACCAGGAGCTGCACAATATTCTGTGGGCTCATTAGCTGAGCACTTTCTCTCCAAAGCAGCCACACTCCCAGGTCAAAACAAATCAGGTTATAACTGGGGAAAGAAGACGTTGCTCTCTTAAATGTATACCAGGTTCCGACATTTCCCCACCTCTGGACTTTGGATCATGCTGTTCTGTCTGCCTAGAGTGCCTGTTCCTCTCCTTTGCTTAGAAAACTCCTAGTCACTCTTCAAGACCCAGCGTGTGAAGCGTTCCGCATTGCTCCCAAGGATGAGAGTCCATTGCTTGCACCTTGGAGACTTCTCAGCAGTTTCCACGGACCCTTCCCACAGCATTTTCTCTCGGTACATAAGACAATGTATTATAGTTCTTACTTTGAGCATCTGATTCCCCTCTAGACTATGACCTCCTTTAGGGCAGGGACGTGGGCCATTTGTCTCTATAATCTCAAGGTTGCCTGATACATGGTATGTCCTCTGTGAGGGTTTGAAGAATGAATAAATGACTGCGTGAGTATGTGACAGAGTGAATGAGTGTGAAAGTGGACAAATGAGTGTGTGTTGCCTGAATGGTGAGTGAACAAGACAGCAAGTGTGTGATGGTGTGTGTGTAAATGAGAGCCTGTATTGATTACCGAGTGGGCAAATGAGTGAGTGAATGAAGAAAAGCATATGAGTAGCATCAGATTTCAGACGTCAGTCTTTGTCTCTGACTGTTTTTTATTGAGTTATAATTAACATACTATATGATATTAGTTTCAGATGTACAACATAGTGATTCAATATTTTTATACGTTATGAAATGATCACCACAGTAAGACCAATCACCACCCATCACCATGCAAAATTGTTACAGTATTATTGACTATATTCCCTGTGTGTTCATTACATGCCTATGACTTATTTATCTTAGAGCTGGAAGTTGTACCTCTTAATCCCCTTCACCTATTTCATCCGTCCCTCCACCTCCCTCCCACTGACAAACACCAGTTTGTTCTCTGCTGGTCCATCCATGTTGCCGCAAATGGCAAGATTTCATTCTTCTTTATGGCTGAGTAATAGTTCATTGTATATATATATACACCACACCTTCTTTTTTCATTCATCTATGGATGGACACTTAGGTTATTTCCATACCATAGCTGTTGTAAATAGTGCTGTGACAAACATAGGGGTACAGGATAGAGATTATCAAAATGACAGGAAACAAGTGTTGATGAGGGTGTGGAGAGAAGGGAACGCTCACGAACTGTTAGTGAGAATGGAAATTGGTGCAGCCACTATGGAAAACAGTATGGAGGTTTCTTAGAAAACCAAAAAAGGAACTACCATACAATGCAGCAATTCCACTTCTGAGTCTTTTTCAGAAGAAAACGAAAACACTAATTTGAAAAGATATTTCTGAACTTTTAATGGTTTAATTCCTTTACTACCCAGACTTGGTTACCCTCTGTACCCACCAATCACTGCATTGTTTAGCATAATTTCCCTAAGGACTGGAAGACTTTGTTTCCAATGGTAAAGGAGTAGGCATGGAGGCATGGCAAAGCAGGGTGTACTGCAGTTGGAGAAAAGCAAGAACCTCGTGGGTGTTGAGATGATAAAAATCCTGGAAATGGCTCCAAAAGTCCTTATGGTGAAGGTAGATACACCGTTACTCCTGAATTCATAAGTTGTTTTTTTTCGTTTTTTAAGGGAGAGATCTTTGACAATAAGGTAAACTCTATGGGCCTTCTTCCCAGAAAGTACGTACAATCACACATAAACACACACACACATACATGCATAGTTATGTACATGATTTTAGACAGTTAATGGAGCTCCTTAACCCAACTAAAGGCTACACAGACCCTAACTTGGGGATTGCACATGTCTGTTTCAGCTTACCATGTATTCTCACAATGCATCCCAAAGCCTAACACAGAATATTAGGGCTGCACACGTTTCTATTGAATTGGGTTGAATTGAAATTCCCTAACTCGAGCCGAGAAGCAGAGCCATGGACCTGCCCACTTTCTCAAAGTCTCATCTACCTCGGGAATCCTTGAACTATGCACGATGTGGCCCCAGGAACTGACTCTATACTGATGCAATAATAGTTCCAGACACTTTCCATCTTCAACCCTCTCCAGGACACACGAATTGTTCCTTCGTAGGGGAACAATGCCTCATAGGGGAAAATACAAGAGTGTAAAATATGATTCACATCCGGATGAGCCAACAGAGCTCCGTGTTGGAACAACCTAATTAATGGTGGTGCCCTTGGCCTTGTTCTTCAGTGCCACAGGCTATGCAAATAACACCCAAGCTTCTAACCTGAGCGGAGCTCACTAAACCTAGAGAAGGCAGCCCAGATCGGTGAAAAAATTAACAGCTGAGATGGTACAGAATTTGGATTCGATTTACCTTGAACCTGGCCCTTTATGAAGGGTGTTTAATTTCATGAATACAGCTTAGAATGTCTCTCTTGTTCAGAAGGATTTGTATGAGGGCATGATGAGTAACTGTCAAATCACTAAGGAGGCAGAATGGCAAAGGTTGAAAAGGCCAGTCATTTGTGGTTTGACCAGGGTGTGAAGAAATAGGCATCTTTACCTACTGTAGGAAGGAGTGTGAAAAATGCAAATTGGAGCGCTGTTTGATAATATCTGTTAAAACTGTTGTCGAACCCAAGTTCGTGTGTCCGTTGCACAGTGAGGCCAAACAAACTGAAACCTCAGAGTCTGGAGCAGAGAAACTTTTATTGCAGGGTCAAACAAGGAGAACGGGCAACTTGTGCTTAAAAGACCCTAACTTCCTGGGTCTTTTTATAGGCAAAATTTGGGGTGAAGGATGCAGGCTGTTTGTTGGTGGGGAGGTAACATGGTGTTCCAGGAATCTCAGTTATCAGCCTTCTGGTTCCAACCAGGCTGGGGTCTATGTGCGTGTGCTCAGCCTGAGGTCAACATTCTCCACCTGGGTGGGGGCCTTCCTTCCTGGAGAAGAACTCAGAGATACACGGTTACGTGCACCCCTTGAGGAGGGACTAGGGTGCTGCTTGATCTCTGCACTACTGTTTCCTGACTGCTCCTCCCCTGTTTCTGCCTCCCCTGCCTTTTCTGATTAGCAACTGTTTGAATCTGCCCTTTGGAACTCAGGGAAGGTCAAGGAGGCTGAGTGAAGCCTTTTTTCCTACAAGGAAGAAATGGGGGACACAGAAAGGATTTGTACCCAGGAGCACCCCACAGGTCCTACTCAGTTTCATTATTAACATGACTATTTCTAGGGAGCACTGAGGAGGGGATCGGTAATGGGATCAATACTTAATTTTCACTGTATATACTTTGTACTGTTTGAATCTTTACTATGAGCATGTATTACTTTTATTCACTAAAATTACTTTTAAAGAAACAAGAAATTTATTTTAAAAATAAGCACTGATGTCTTATATTCATTTGTTCATTCATTTACTTAGTAAAGGCTTACAGAGCCCTTCTTAGGAGCCGAGGTTTGATCATCCAGCCTTCAAAAACATGTGACCCAACATTCACCCATTGAGAGGATTGAACAGAACGACATACCTTTTACAAATCTCCCTGGCCACACCACCCAGCAAGCCTCATAGCTCCCAAAGTTTGTTGGGGGAAGAAAATAAGAGAAGAAAGGTGACGATGATCTTTGAGCATCGCTGTTTTCCAGCCACTGCACTGGGCGCTCTGTTTCCCATCCCATCCGATCTGTTCTTCTCATCACTGAGTTCCTAGCACCTCGGTCCAGGCTTGCATCTGACAGGCAAATGCATGGTTGAATTTATAAGTAAAGAAACAAATGAATTTAGAGGCAGGGTCCCTCTAGGAAGACGGAAAAAGTAGCCTGTGGGAGGGCAGACTCTCTGCTTAGCCCGGGGCCCAGTGTCCCCACTGAGCTGCTGAGGGCAGGTTGAGACAATTGGCTTTTCTGCTGCTGCCTCTGGGGAGGAGTGTGCAGCTGCCACTCAGGATGCTTGCCCAGGGTCTGAACAGGAAATGGCAGCAAGTGTGCCCCACGGAGGCCTGTTTAATATTATGTATTTTTAAAATCTATCTCCAGGACACACTAGTCCGTTTCTCTCCGCTCTTAGTATATGCTTTGAAACTTAAGGGTTCCTGGAACTGTTTCCTTGGTGGGGAAAAGTCTTGATTTTTTTTCAACAAATATTTACTAGGTACTTTTATTAAGAATGTTGAGAAATCACAACTGATCCTTTCTCTTTTTAGGGAATACTTTACTCCACTTGGGTCTCAGTGCTCATTCTGTGTGACTATGTTTGTTTCTCATAGGTACAGTGGATCATGTACGATGTTGGGGTTTTCTTTTTGCATCAGCTACTAGGAGGCTCAGAACCCAACTGTGCCATCCATCTGTAGCACCGTTTCCATCTGGTCTGTGTAGATGGCGCTTAGCTCCATCTTTTCTACTACTCTCCATGTCCTTTTCCTTAAACTTATTTTTTCTTGTATTAAATGAACCCTATAAAGACCTTTTGGAGCAAGTCAGGTATACCAGTGTCCTAGGGCTGCTGTAATAAATATCCACTAATTTGGTGGCTTAAAACAATAGAAATTTATTAGCTCACAATTCTGGAAGCAAGGGGTCTGAAATCAAGATGGTGGCAGGGCTGGAGAATTTGTTCCATGTCTCTGTCCTGACTTCTGATGGTTGCTGGTAATGCCTGGTGTTCCTTGGCTTCTAGATGCATCACCTCTGTCTCAGTTTCCCCATCTTCAAATGCAAAGAATGGATAGGATGTCCTAGAATCTTCTGGTTCTGAAGGTCAGTGGCTTGCCCAATGGGGAAGGGTTGCTGATCATCATTGGATTTTATGGGTTCATGTCCCAGAAAGTGGCCCTCAAGGTGAAGTGGGGAGGACTATTGGGGTCAGATTCTAGATGGGGGCCAGGACAAGGTGTCCTGGTGACCAAGGGATGTGGATCAAGATAAGCAGAGTGAGGGGAGGGAGAACAAAATCATCATCAACAGCAACATCCTTGACCTCTTTTCCACAGGCTTGCCACACCAGAGGGGGTCCCAGAGTAGCACCGAGTGTAAATCCTGCGGCTGGGGTGGTGTCTGTTGTGTCCCCACACGACTGCGTGACTCAGAGCCTGGCATGGAGGAGATTTCAAACAGTATCTGCTGACCGGCAGTCCAGGTAAGTCATACAGATCTGGTTCACATTCTGGCTCCACCTCTTGGACGAATGACCTTTTGAGCCTCTGGAGATGCATCTGTAAAATGGGTACGACAGTAGCTGCCCCGCAGGGCTGTTTAAGCCTGGCATCTAGAATTTGCTGGTTCAGAGTCTGGGTGCTGAGGTTGGATGGTATGAGTTCCAATCCCACCTCTTGTACTTATCAACTGTTAGGTTTTAAGCAAGACTCCTGAACTTTCTGTGCCTCGGTTTCCTTATCGATAAAAAGGAGATAATCCCACTTCACTGAGTTGCAGGAAGGATAAAATGAGATGTGCTCAGCACAGGTCCTGGGTTGGTAATTCTTTTCTTGTAATTCTCTACAAGGATGCAGGAGGGGCTTCCCTGACTGTCCTACACTTAACGGAAGCAGAGGCAGTGTTGTCCCCCTGCAGGCCCAGACCCCTGGAGACTCAGGATTCCCTGCTTGCCGATTCGGGAGGCTGGGCAACACCCTTTTAATAAAAACAGAAAAGAAAGGTTTTTTCTTAGATGGGCTGGCTTGCTGGAGAACTCTCAGAAATCCATTAACTCCAGTATTACTGAACATCTGAATGCAATTTACAAGCTATAATAACATCTCTCTAGTTAGCAAATGTTTATGCCTCTCTATAATTTTCTTTTCCATATGAAAATAGACCTGTCATACTAACGTGGTCAGCCAGCTGCCTCTATAATATCGTTAATAAGCAGGAAGGATCATCCACTCTGCAGTCTGATGGGCTTGGTGTACATTTCTGTTCCAAGCGGGCTCAAGGAAGAATGGGTCTCCAGCTCTGGGAGGTAATTCACATGTATCACTCAATAGGTAGAAAATGTGGGACCCGAGAAGAAAGGAATTGGGAGGCAACAGACCTGCTCCCGACTGCCAAGCACAAAGCTGGGCTCATCTATATTGTAATGGTACCCCAAGTTGGGTGGGTGTGTGTGTCAAAGTCCCCCATAGGACTGCTTACGAATATAGATTCCTGGGCCTCATCCCAGACTTACTGAATTAGGATCCCTGTGGGTAGCGCCTGGGCATCTGTATTTTTTAAATGTTTCTTTGACCACCTGGTGGTTTGTATGCATTTCAGATTATGGAGAGGCTAAATCCTTACAGCACAGAAGGAAAGACAGTTACATTTCAGAGGAAAGGTTCCTTTAATACAACAGATATGGGTCATTTAAGCTTTCCCCCCAAAGTTTCCTTCCCTTCAAATAACTGGATAATTTAGACTCCCAAACCAGCCTCCTAATTGTATTGTCTGAGGCATCAATTGAGCAAAACTGAGTGCCTACTGAATGCACTGGTGTTTGCGGCTGGAATTGAAGAAAGACGTTGCCCCTGCGGAGGTTGCATCTTGGCAGATAATTACAACAAAATAAAAGCGGCACCATGAATGGGGGAGGGGGAGCATGGAGCCCCAGGGAGGGGCGCTGACCTAGTCTCCGGGACACAGAAAGCTGTGAAGAGGAAGCGACAGCTAAGCCGATGAGAAGGACAAGTTAGTGGAGGGAAGGGGGGGGGGGTGTGCCAGGTGGGAGGAAGGCCATGTGACTGGGTCCCAGGGCTAGAAGGAGCTTGGAAGGTCAGAGGGGCTGCGGAACTTTCTGCTTGGCGGGCATGTAGAGTGAGAGACAGAAAATGCTGAAAATGCAATCAGACTGCAGAGGGAAATTGGGTGTCACGTTAAGTTCAGACTTTATCCTGAGGGCAGTGGGGAACCACCCGAGGCATTCAGCGAGGGAAGACCACGGTCATGTTCATGTTTTATAAAGATCACGGTGGCTGCGACGTGAGATATGAATGAAGGGGGCAGACCTCACGTCTGGGAGACCGGCTGGGGGGCTGCTGCCTTTGCCCAAGTGAAAGGTGAAGGTGACCTGGGCTAAGGTATTGACAGTGCAAGTGGAGACCAGGCGACAGGCCAAGGCACGTTACAGCGGTAAAAGCCACTCTTTGGGTGAGTGATCGAACACCGGACAATATGGGACATAATTAGGAAGCAGAATAATCAAGTGACCCCCAGGCCCCCAAGGCAATGACTATGGCCTCTATTAGTTTTGAGTTCTGATTTTGTTTTTTAAAGGAAACAGAATTCGGTAGTCCCAGGAGCACAAGAAGGGTTTTGACTGAAAGTAGAAGAAACGCTTAGTTTTCTTTTGTTTTGTTTTGCTTTGTTTTGTTTTGGTTTTTTTGGCCCTCCAGAGAGCATGCGGGTCTTATTTCTCTGACCAGGGATTGAACCCGTGCCCCCTGCCGTGGAAGTGCGGGGTCTTAACCGCTGGACCACCAGGGAAGTCCACTGATGTTTTTTTTTTCATCTAACATTACCTCACATGCAGTTCCCACTCCATGATAAACTTTTCACACACATTATTGAGAGCAGCTGCACGATATTCTACTGTGTAGATGCACTATGGTTTTTATTTTTATTTTTATTTTATTTTTGGCGTGTTGGGTCTTCGTTTCTGCGCGAGGGCTTTCTCTAGTTGCGGCGAGCGGGGGCCACTCTTCATCGCGGTGCGCGGGCCTCTCACTATCGCGGCCTCTCTTGTTGCGGAGCACAGGCTCCAGACGCGCAGGCTCAGTAGTTGTGGCTCACGGGCCCAGTTGCTCCGCGGCATGTGGGATCTTCCCAGACCAGGGCTTGAACCCGTGTCCCCTGCATCGGCAGGCAGATTCTCAACCACTGCACCACCAGGGAAGCCCCACTGTGATTTTTAAACCAGATTTTTTGAGGTATAATTGTTATGCAGAGGACTGTACATATTAAATGTGTACAATCTGATGAGTCTGGACATTTGCAAACACCCGTGATGCCATCAATATGATCAAAGTAATAGACTCATCCAGCACTTCCCAGAGGGTCCCTGGGTTGGTTGGTTGGTTGGTTGGTTGATTTTTTTATCTATTTACCTATCTATCTATCTATCTATCTATTTATTTATTTATTTATTTAGAACCGATTCATCTAGCATAACTGAAATTTTATACCCATTGAATTCCCCCGCCCTTCAGTCCCTGGAAACTACCATTGTATTCTCTGCTTCTATGAGTTTGACTATTTTAGATATAAATGGAATCATGCAGTATTTGTCCTTCTGTGTCTGGCTTATTTCACTTAGTATAATGTCCTTCAGGTTCAACCATGTTGTCACAAATGTCAGGATTTCCTTCTTTTTTAAGGCTAAATAGTATAATAATTGTATATAGACCACATTTTCTTTATCCATTCATCTGTCGATGGATACTTGAGTTATTTCCATATACCAACACAATGTATTTAAACAATCTGCATGGCTGGACATTGAATTGGTTCACATATTATTTGTCACTATTATAAAAAATGCTACAGTTATTATATATTGACTTAAATCTTCTCCCATATTTCAGACATTTTTGGAGAATCAGTATTAGAGAATATTAGAAAGTTTCCTTTTTTAAAGAGAAGGTAGACCGAAAGGAGGACTCAGTGCTGGTTTTGTTGGGCAAGGGCCTTCTCTCAGTTCAGTTTACTTGTCTGTAGAATGGGTTCTAAATGGCGATGATCTTTGAGCATCTTCAGGCACCATCATTCTTTGGGGTGGCTCAGTCTATCAGCACAGGCAGCTGACCCTGACCCGGGACTCTTGGGAGGTCATTCCAGCAAGGGCCCCTCCAGCCAGCAGTTCCTTCGGTGGCCCAGAGGGAGCACCGAGGGAGCAGAGCCTGTCTAGGACTCCAAGTAGCAGAGGCTGAGAACACAGGTTCTTCACTCAGACATGAATCTGAATCCACTTACCAGCTGTGTAATCTGGGTCAAGCTAATTAGCCTCCTTGGGCCTCAGTTTCATCATCTGTAAAATGGTAGTAATGACAGGACTTAGTTCATTGGGTTATAACAAATGAGATGAACCACGTAAGGTGCCCGGCTGATCTCAAGCAGTAAGTGAAGATCAGCTCTTGTTATTTTTCCCATCTCAGTACCTCCAATTTTAAGCAGTAGAATCATTACAGTGTCCTGTTTGAGAGCAGAGACCCTGGGGTTCAAGGACGGCTCTATGACCTTGGGTGACCTCTCTGAGCCTCAGGTTCACCATATGTATTGATAAAATGGAGATGATAACACTTCCATATGAAAAAGTGGCTGTGGGGACTTCCCTGGTGGCTCAGTGGTTAAGAATCTGCCTGCCAGTGCAGGGGACATGGGTTCGAGCCCTGGTCTGGGAAGATCCCACATGCCGCGAAGCAACTAAGCCCGTGTGCCACAACTACTGAGCCCGCACGCCACAACTACTGAAGCCCACACGCCTAGAGCCCGTGTTTCGCAACAAGAGAAGCCACTGCACTGAGAAGCCTGCGCACCTCAGCGAAGAGTAGCCCCCACTCGCTGCAACTAGAGAAAGCCCACGCACAGGAACAAAGACCCAATGCAGCCAAAATAAATAAAAAAATTTATTAAAAAAAAAAAAAAAGAAAAAGTGGCCGTGAATTTTTATTTATTATGTTTATTTTTGGCTGTGTTGGGTCTTCGTTTCTGTGTGAGGGCTTTCTCCAGTTGCGGCGAGTGGGGGCCACTCTTCATCACGGTGCGCGGGCCTCTCACTATCGCGGCTCTCTTGTTGCGGAGCACAGGCTCCAGACGCTCAGGCTCAGTAGTTGTGGCTCACGGGCCCAGTTGCTCCGCGGCATGTGGGATCTTCCCAGACCAGGGCTCGAACCCGTGTCCCCTGCATTGGCAGGCAGATTCTCAACCACTGCGCCACCAGGGAAGCCCGGCCGTGAATTTTTAAATGAGTTAAGCATGTGAAGCTTTTAGAGCAGTGCCTGCTGCATACTGAATATCAGAGCAGCACCAGCTAAAAAAGAGCGAGTTTCTTCCAGGTAACGCAGACGCTGCCCCAGGAGCTGCCACTCTTTGCTGAGTGCCCACTACGGGTCAGGGACATTGTGGACACCTCACACACAGTGTTCAGAACCCCCACGACAATGAGTCAAAGCAGGACTTACGATTCATCCCACTTTACAGATTGGGAAGGTGAGGTCCTGGGTGATGACCTGATGTGCCCAGGATGCTGGCTTCAGAGGAAGGAACTCCATCTAACTGCACACCCTGTGTCCTTCCCGTGACATCACCTGTCAGGCTCCTGGTGATTTCTGACCATCGACTCTGAAGAGAGTGGAGACCTGCCAGATAAGTGGTATCCTTCAAGCATGATGAAAAATGATCACTTTTTACTCCAAAGAGCTTGGATTCTAATTAATTTACCAGCTTCCTTTGTCCAAGGCTGGTCCAGAAAAGACTGGCTTGATAAGGGACACTCTATGCCCAAGGGTCAATTTGGGGCTTGGAATCTGTTATATCTTTTTGAATCAGTGCCAGTGGTCTGATTTGCTGTCATGAACTTCCTAGTAAATGAGCCATTTGACTCAATTGCCCGTGAGCGTGCCAGGATTGGGATAAGGGAGACATTACAAAACGAATCCCTGTCTTCTGGAAGGTAAAAATTGAACTCCTTGGCATGGCTTTCATGGATACAAGCTGCCGACAGCAAGAGGGATAAAGCCAAGGAGAAACAAGGAAAAATGAAAAAGGGCCAGGGAGAGGGGCACATGGGGACATTGCTTAAGCTACTTCGAGTTTTTTTTTTTTCTTCCTCCCAAATTCACTACTGAAAAGTCCCAGGTGAAGTTGTCATCACGGTAAATAGTTCTGGAAGAGTTTTTGTGGCAAGAGCATGGGGTAGGAGAAGCATTTTGTAATTCATGAGATGAAGCCAGCCCCTCCCATCCACCACCCCCTCATCCCCATTTTCTTGACTCTATCCCAGCACCAGGTGTTCTACCCAAGTCAAGGCTCAAAAGTAAGCAGATGCCGGAATAAAGATTCAGATCAGTAGATGCCGTGCAAAGAGCATGGCTTTGGAGCTGGGCTGACTGGGGTTGCATTCAGCTGTGCCACTTACTAGTTGTGTGGTGTTAGATAAGCGTTTATTTATATTTTCTTCTTTATAAACCCCAGATATTCATACTAATCCTTCTGGGTTGTTCTGAGAATTGCACAAATGAACAACATGGATGGCATAGGACTTGCCACACAGCAGGTGCCCAGTAAATGCTAACAAATACCAAAGGATGGACAGGGTCCCAGATTCTAATTTTAAAATGAGGGGGTGGGACCAGAAATTCTCTAAAAGGCTGGCTGCTTCAGTCTCCACAAATTTCATGTCTCCAGACCCTCCTATAGCAAGGACTTTATGAAACATCTCTTAAAAATTGGAAAATCTACTGCCCTTCTACCCCTGAACCTCTAACTATTTCTCCATCTGTGTCTGCCAGGCTGAGGTCCAGGACTGAAAGGTTGCCAGAGAATGGCTCTTCCTTCTAAATGCAGTGACAGAAGGGTTCATTCAGCAGGGGGAACATCCTTGGTTAACTGCTACCCATCCCCCAGGCCCCAACTCACCCATCGCTGCTTCAAAGTGTGGCCTGTAGACTAGCAGCATTGGCATAACCTGCGGGTTTGTTATAAATGCAGATTCCCCTTCCCACCCTAGATCTGCAAGTCAGAATCTGCACATTCACAAGGTCCCTGCTGAAGCACACATACACCTGAAATTGGACAAGCTCTGCCCTGAGCCCTAGACAAAGTCAGCTCCCCATCACCTCCTCTCAAGGATCCTGTATATCTTCTTTGTGGCATCCTTCTCTCCTGTAAACAATTAGCTACAAGTTAACCCTGCTATCCGAAAGCAGGGCTTTCCTATATAACCTTTCATAAGCTGAAATGGCTTTAAAGGGAAGAAGCAATTATATACCTTTTTTCGTAAAAGCAGAAATCCTCTTGGGATTTCTTTCAGTTAGCAAAAACAAGTACTGTTACCAAGTCCAAGCTTGTACTGCCCGTCACGTGACAGGTCAGTAACTTGAGAGATGAGTCGTTGGGCAAGGAATAGTGACTATTTGGAAACCAGCAGCCTGAGAAGATGATGGACTGGTGTCCCAGAGAACCATCTTACCAGCATTGGGATGCTAGTTTCTTTCCTAGAACGAAGTGGGTGGTGGGGGGGAGGTGAGGAGGTAAAGTAAAAATGTGACAAGTTGTTGCAGGTATTTCCTGGTTCCTACCAGACTCCCAAGGGGATGTGTTAATTGCTTCTTTTCTGCAGTCATTCACAGGTGGGCCTGGTCAAGATGCTTCCTGTGGGTTAAACAAAGGTATTTTAGCTTAATGCTCAGGCATGGGAGGCAGGGTTCCCAGAGATGAGCCATCATGTATACTTTAAGCTACAGTCAGCATCCCTTTAGTGACTAACGTGGAGCAAATCAATAGAATACAAAAAAGTAAAAGAAACCGATCCAATATGGAGTCACATCTGTTCTTCTCTATTACGGTAGTGATGTAGGTCTTTCATAAAAGCAAAGTGGTGAAAAGCAATCTTTTGCAAAGTGGGGGATACCTGTATCTGGTACATTTTTCTTTTCCTTGATTTCAGCCTTTTCTTACTAGAGAGTTGACTCCTCAAAATCAGGGTCCGGGTTTATCTTGCTCACCTCTATAACCCCCGGCTGTGGTGTGATTACTAGCGGTTCTGTATTGGTTTAATATGATGTCAAATTCACTTTTTAAAAAAAAGCCTAAGAATGCAGTTGTTTTGTTCTAAGGAGGAAATTGTTTACGCTGCTGTGTCCATTGTCGATATCTGTGGTTGTCGACAACGGTGCAGTAGCTCAGCTATTGAGAGCCCTGCTGGGGGCTTATGGATGAGACCACGTGGAGGAGTGACGATGACCAGGGGACCTTAACTACCAAGAGGTTTGACCCTAACTCGAGAGTGTTACGTCTGGGCAAGGCGACTCTTTGCTGATCTAAATAGCTCTCTAAAGACCTTGGGGCATTAGCTCCTGCAACGTGCTCCAGCAACAAGGGACTTTTTCTTTTGCCCCAGAAGCTGGAGTCAGCTTGCAATTGGCTAAACCCCTCTCCCAAGAACCAACTCATAGAGAGGGTACACCTCGACTAAATTTGGGCTTTATTTCTTTCATCTCCCCCTGGCCTGGAAAAATAGTTCATTGTTAACCTACTATTAGTTTGGAGTATGTTATTTCTTTATTGGCTTATTAAGAGACATTCTCCTCTATGCTATTTATTATAATTCTCACAGTGAAACTGCATTAAATAAATTACTGGCAAAGACAATCTCAGTCTCTGAGCATAATTTACTGCTGGTCCCCCACCCCAAAGGAAACACTAGCACCACAGAAGGAGCCACTTGATTAGTATTGTGGAATGAATGAAAGAAGAAAGGAAGGAAGGAATGATGGCCAAGGGCTTTTAAATCTTCATAAGTGGGTAAATGGGCAGCCAAGACATAAGGGTCCAAGAGGCCAGCCCTTTCCTCAGCTCCAACACATGCATCACCGGCACCCTGGGGGGTCTGTCTGAGCTTTATGTGGGTGTTATTGAAACAAAAATGGAGGGGAGAAAACCCCCAAATTATAGAAGAGGTTTATTTGTTGAGTCTGGTCAAGGAAAGGCCATGTAGTGATAATACCACTGGCTTGGGGAAAAAAGAGTAGACAGATTTCCTGAGATTTTGTACACATCACATTCCCTGAGCTTCTCACCTTTGAAAATGAAAACACAAACATGTGCTCCCCCAAACCTCACATGGTGATTGTGGGGGGTAGTATTGTGATGGGGGGAAAGATAATTTCCCCTCTGCCCTTCTGGATTCTTGGCTGAGACCTCCCTGTAATAAAATACATGAACAGAAGAAAAGCAGAAGTTTAATAACATGTATATCTCCTGTATGCATGGAAGAGACCCAGGAAAACTGAGCAAATCCCTGAAATGGTTCAAGCCATCACCTTAAATACCATCTCCAGCTAAAGACAAAGGATGTTGGTCGGGGGGGATGGGGGAGCCAGTTTGGGGAGGTGACCAGGAAAAGCACAGAAAACAAGGGTCTGTTTGCGGTGCAGATTTAAGTCATTGCCTTCTTCACTGATAGACTTAGGGTCGTCCTTCTCTTCCTGATACAGAGAGGGAGACGCCCTCACAATTGGAGATTTCCCTTATATGTGTAAACGTCTCTTACGCAAGGGTAATCTTCACTCAGCTTTCAGAGCTGCTCCTACATCTGCCGTCTCTCAAAACGAATTAGCCCAAAATAATCCCTCTGCCAAAGAGACACACCCTGGGGTAGTAAATCACGCTCCCCTTCAGTACACGACCCTGATTCTCCATAATTATGGCACCATTCAGCCATAAAAAGGAATGAAGCTCTGACACATGTCACAACCTGGATGAACCTTGAAAACATGATGCTAAATGAAAGAAGTCAGACTCAAAAGGTCATAGATTGTATGATTCCACTTATATAAAACATCCAGAATAGGCAAATCCATAGAGACAGAAAGCAGACTGCTGGTTGCCAGGGGCTGGAGGGAGGAGGCGATGGGAAGTGACGGCTGATGGGGGTGCGGCTTCCTTTAGGGATGATGGAAATGTTCTGGAACTAGGGAGACGTGATGGTTTCACAACACGGTGAATGCACTAATTGCCACTGAATTGTATGCTTTCAAATGGGTAATCTTATGCTACGCAAATTTCACCCCAATTAAAAACAAGAATCACACGAGGGGCTTTTCAAATGCCATCCCTCTACCCCATTGATTCTCATTCTTTTGATCTGAATAAAGGCCCAGACATTGGTTATTTTAAAAAGTTTCCCAGGATGTTATAGTGGGCTGTCAAGGTTGAGAACTACAGGCTTAAAGAAAACTGGTGGGAAGGGTGTGACTGTGGTGTCCAGCCCACCAGCGTTTGGATTCCTCTCCATGTCCTAATTGCTAATTCCCTGAACCTGTTTCCTCAACTGGGAAAATGCAAGCTATAATATTTACCACATCGGAGCTGCTGTTAAAATCACATCAGCTCATGCTGGTAAACACGTGGGCTTGACATCTATTAGGTGCTAAAAAAATTATTGTTATTGTTATTATTATCGAGTAGATAGCAAACTTGATTGTAAAAGTTAAGAACAGCCATTCAACTACAAGGGAGTGGGATTTTTTTTTTTTAACTGTTATTCCAGGATGCTGGGCTTTGTGAGGTGGGAATGGGGAGAGAGAAGTAAGGATGAAAAGTTATCTAGAAAATTATTTTCTCTGCATATCAGCATGTCTGTATAACCTCGAATGAAAAAAAAAAAAAAGGTAGCTCCTCATCGCAGAAAGACCCTTTGAGCTTTTTTGTGTGTCTTTGGAAGAATAAAATGAAAAAGCAAGCAAAGGGGTCTAGGACTCCTTGGCACTGAGTTGGGTTTTATTTTATGGCATTGAGATGTGGTGGTTTTATCCCTACTGCTAAGAGCCTCAATCTAGTGCCTTATGTCCTGTAGTTGAGTTGATGGCAATGACTCTGAGGAATTAAGCTTACTCCCTAGCTCTCATTGATTCTCTAGCTTTACTTTTCCTCCACCTCGACTTCCTGGTCAATCCAGGCATGCATCCATTCTCTTCTTTCATTGCTTTCCTGGGAGTTGCCTCGGTGTCACGTGGCTGTTATGACGTGGGGCTCTTACCTCAGACAGTCCCAGTGGATTCTTTCCCAGTTCAGTTCCTTCCTGGCTGTGTGACATCAGGCAAGTTTCTTAACCTCTCTGTGCCATAGTTTTCTCATCTCTACAACAGGGATTCTAACAGTATCTGCCTCGTGGGGTAGTGAGAGGATTCAATGAGATAGTATATTCATGGAGAGCTTTACATAGTCATAAAGTTAGTGCTGATGGATGGATGGTAGCTCTCGTTAGCGTCCGTTCAGCTCTGATAGTATGAGGTCACCTTTCCTGGGCATGCTTCTTGGTCTCAGGCATTTGGAGATTTGGGGGCCCAGGGCAGGCTACCCCAAAGTATGCCTCAATGGCATATTGATTATTTTGAACTAAAGTTACTTAAGAAAGAGTTGATGTGAGAGGGTCACTCTGACCCCCTTCTTTGTCCTCCTGAAAGCAGGAAATAACATCTCCCACGTGAAAATTTCCCTCCATGTACCAGGAGGTACAAAGACATCCTTATCACCAGAGATAAAGAATCCACTGCTGAGAAGCCTGTATAAACAAACCTCGTTACTTCTTTACTAATTGACTACCCAAGCCCAAACCTGGCTTAAATTACTTACCAATTAAGCACCCAAACCTGAGTTTCTGTGTCAATTTCTCACAAATGTATTTCTTTGTATAAAAAGCTGCCTGCTTTGGCCACTTCTTAGGTCCTATTTCTGTGAGATTTCCACCCACACAAATTAAATTTCTTTCTTTTTCTCTTGTTACTCTGTCTTGTGTCAATTTTATTATTAGTCCAGGCACAAGACCTCTAGAGGGGTAGGGAGAAATTTCCTCCTCCCAACAGGGATCACGCTTCTTCAGATCGGCACCCTACAAAGCATCCTTCCTTCCTCTGGGAATCTGAGGTTGGTGTCTTGACCTCTTTGGTTTCAATCTGCCCCACCCAGTGGGTTGCAGCTGTGTCCACCCCGGAGACTCTGCCCACGCAGAGTCTGTGGAGGACGGTCCTGCTGCTGGGGGGTCTTTTGCCCTGGCCCTTGTCAATGTTGCTCTTCCGATTTAAATCCCATTTTTATATGCCTGCTCTTACCCCCTGCTTTAGGCTGAATGAATTCAATGACAAATCAGTCTCTCCTTCTGTTCAATGCCAAGTGCTCAGGACTGTTCTATATAAGTGGTACACACGGCTGTCTAGTATGATACTCATCTTCATGTAGAGATGACATGAAACGCCCAGACCCACGTGGGGCGTTTCCTAGGTATTGGATCCACCATGATCCCGTTGTCCCTCTCCAGGGCTCTCCCAGGGAGGCAGGGACTTTTCTAGGCTAAGTGGTGAAGGCAGCCATCTAGACCTGAGATACAGGCTATCTCAGCAGATACAGGATGCTTTTTTTGGTGAATCCCAGATCTGGTCTGTTCGTTGATTCCCCTCTTCTACTGAAAAGTATTTATTAGCAATAGCAATAGATGACATTCACCAGGCACACACAATCAGTCCAGCATCCTACCAAGTGCTTTATACTTAGCATCTCATTTAAGTCTCAAAACCACTCCATGAAATGGGCTCTTTAATTTATCCTGTTTTTTAAATGTAAGGAAACGTCACAGAGGTAATATGTATTAGATTAGGTTTGAACCTGGGCTTCTCACCCCAGAACCCAAGTTCTAAACTATCATGTGAAACTGCCTCTTTGTAACAATGATCTTTTTGTCCAACCCTGTAGTTTGACAAAACTTTTCAAAAAGGGGGTGTGACTTGCCTGAGCAACAGAAAGAGGGACAGCCGCAGAGCCAAGGCTAGAGCATGAGTCTCACAATCTTCCTGTATTTTGCCCCTTGGTATCATTTTGTAGCCAAGTTCCAAACTGACGTGCCTTGTTGTGGCAGTTACTCTTTTCTGGATGTTTCTGAGAATACTCCAGACCCCAAGAAGTCCCTTCCCTCTCTGACTCATTCCCTCCATGCCATAATATGTGGTCCTTAGATCCCAAGCCTCATATTTGGAATTTCAGCTCATTTTTCTAGGATGATATGTCTAAGATGATACTTAAGGCGAGGGCTTGCACCATTTCAGGGAATGACTCAGTTTTTCTGAGTCTCTCCCATCTATACGTGTTATTAAATTTTTGTTTGATTTTCTTCTGTCAATCTGCCTCAGGTCAATTTAATTCTTAGACCAGCCAGAAGAACCTAGCCGTGAAACATGAGGGAAGTGGGCAGGGCACAACCTTTGAAAGAATGACAGCCCGAGGACATGACATAAACTGATTAGAACCAAATGGGTCCAAGATGGCGGACAAGTAGACTTCCACTAGACCTTGAGCCTCAGTATAGGCTCACTGTAACACATCAGCAAGCGAAATGACACACCCACAGACGCCATGGCAGTTCCAAGGCCGACCACAAAGATCCAAAGTGGGCGGTGGCCCAATTCCTGGAAATCCCCGCCCCTTCCACTAATACTCCTCCCACTCATTAGCCTATGAAATTACCCACCCCTATAAAAACTGACAACCCCATACCCTGGTGCCTTTCTCACCTTCTGAGATGGCCCACACTCTGTCTGTGGAGTGTGCTTCTCTCTAAATAAATCCACTGCTTACCCATCACTTTGTCTCTCACTGAATTCTTTCTGCCATGACACATCAAGAACCTGAGTTTCATTAAGTCCTGAGACCAGGTGTGTGATCTCAGTTGGAAGACCCTGGGTTTTGGCCAGGTTCGAGTCCTGGCACGTGGGTTCAAGTCCCAATCTGAGGTGCACGTTTTCAGCAGGGCAGGGGAAAATTTCTTCCTTCCTGGCACATGTAATAAGTAGTCAATGCTGGCTATTTATTTTTAACAATACCGTGAACGGTTTGCAGAATTTGGGGGAAATAGACATAAAAGCTCCTTGGGGGACTGGGCCTGTGTGTTTTGTATCTCTTGTATCTTTACAGCACCCAGCCCTTGACAGCACGGTGTCATGGGGAAATGTGATCATTCTTTCCTGTATTTAAAAAATAACTTGTCTGAGGAGTAATTTTATGAGAAATACATTCATCCTTGCATTTTATGACATGGATTTTCTCCTGCCTGCTGCCTGGGCTTAATAAAAACACAGCTGAATAGGAGCAGCATCTGGACAAACCGAGGAGGGGTTTAACTTTCCAAGAACAAATGCAACATCACTGAGCGTCAGCCTAGTGTACGAATGGGCGGGCAATTTGCTGCAACTGCTGCAGCTGTGACCCCCCCCCCCAGACCTCCTGCCCTTCTCAGCTACTGGGAGAGGGACACTCAGGTGTGACACAAGTCTCCATGGAACTCAAAGCCCCATGGAGAAAACAATATTCATTCAAATGCAGAGGAGAGGTGCTAACTTAGCACGCCAGGACCTGCCATTAAAACAGATTTGGATATGAGCTCAGACCAAAAGCTTGAAACCCACCATTGTCCCAGAGTCTCTGCTGGCCCTGCATTTGTGCATGCATTTCTTTTGTTCTTTCCACTGCCCAAATTAGTTGTTTTAGAATCCCTTGCTATGGCTAGTATTCCCCCACCCCCATGGGACCCAATCCATTGATTTGTAAATCTTAGATAAATGCATCTCTTCAAAAACTACTTTGATCTTGGAAAAAAATCACAGGACTTTAAAAAAAAACACTAGATGAGATGCTATCAGAAATCTGCTTAAAATGAGACTAAGCATAAATGAAAAATTTCAAATATGAAAAAACTTTTTTTTTTTTAAATTGCTGGGCTCGGAACAAATTTTAAAATGTTAAGCAACTTAAGCAACTTAAGTTCCAATGGGCAGGTTCAAACAGTTGTTAAGCAGGGAAGGGAGGGGCTGCAGGGACAGGGAGGGGCAGTCAAGAAACAATAGTGCAGCCCTGGGGGCAGAGTCCTGGTTCCCTCTCAAGGGACACACATAACAATATCTTTGAGCTATTTCACAGATACTGAAACCCCCGCCAGGTGGGAGAAGTTAACACTATGCTGCCACAACACGCAGACCCAGGACCGGTTGGAACCAGAAGGTTGATGATGCCGACTCCCACTTACCTCACCACCAACCAATCAGAAGAATGTCCACGAGCTGACCACACCCTCCTCTTTGAACCATTACTATAAAGCTCCTCACTACCCGCTCCAGGTCGGGACACTCAGTTTTGAGAGCATTAGACCTCTGTGGCCCCAGTTACTTGGCAAAGCAATAAAGCTATTCTTTTAAACTTCACCCAAAACTTTGTCTCCGAGATTTAATTCGGTGTCAGTGTACAGAGGCCAGATTCTGCACCAACATCTCTGGGCTTAAACATCACAGGACTTGCTACAGAGGAGAAGCCTGCTCAGTTGGGAGGGGTGCAGCCTAGGAGCTTCAAGCAAAGGCTGTGGAGTTAGACTGCCTGCTTCAAATCCAAGTCCCGTCACTTAGCAGCTGTGTGATCTTGCACAAGCTACCTAACCTCTCTGAGCCTCAGTTCCCTCACTTGTAAAATAGGGATAACAACAGTATTTACCTTTTCAGCTTGTGGGGATCAAATGATATTAATACATTGTCTGGATGTTAATCCCGTTGTCTGTCTCATGGTAAGTACTGACCGCTAGGGTCTTAGCTATTGTTAGGCCTGTCCACGCTGAATAAGTAACTGGATTGTGTGATTCAGGACCCTGAAGATGTTACTTATCTTCACTTTGGAAAAGTCCTAGGAAGGGCTTAATGGCCACAACCCCAATTTATTCATGCTTTGCTGTCAAATGATTACATCCAAAACACAAATCCCGGAGAAGCTTAACACCCAAAGACAGGCAAGAAACATGAAGGAGAACCATGGTATCCTTGTTTGGGGGAGACCCTAAAGGTCACTTGTTTCTCCCATGATCCCAGTTGTCTGCCCTCATTCTAACAATGGAAGCTTCAATTTAAACGGGTACATTTCGTTCAATGAGAGCTAAGATTTCCTGAGTGTCTGCCCCGTGATAGGCACCCTGCTAGGTACTTTTAAATTCTTTGTCTCATTAAATATCCTCCCAATGCCATGCAGGGTAGGCATTTTCCTTCTATTCCCAACAAGGTGACAGGCAAATAGAAGCAACTTTTCCTATGTTGCACAGCTTGTAAGCAGCACATCTGAGATCCATCCCCAGCCTCTTTGCCCTTGAAGCCCTTGTGTATCTCACTATATCCCACTGCCTTCAGGAAAGTAAAATGAGATTTGCTGAACTGAATGAATAGCCTTTCCTCCCTTTAGAAATGGAGGTGCGGTAGTCAGAGCCTGGATTTCAGGCGAATGCCATTTTTAATGTCCTCTTCTGACCCCATTTAAAGCCTCTCTCCTCCAGTCTCCACTTTCCCAAAGGCCAGGGGAGCAGTTCATAAACCGGCATTATCCCGTGTGACACTTCCCTCAATGTAGGGGTCAAAATCTTTGGTCTCTGGGAAATAACCTGCTGAAGTGAGTCTCCCTGTGAAACCCAGTGGATAGTAAATAGCCTTTTATTCTTTCTCTGCAGCTCTTGCCTCCTCGGTTTGTCAGATGGCAGCTGCCCCTGATAAGGGTTTTCTTCGGCCTGCTCTGAGTTTCTCACTCCTTTGAGGAGGAGGTGGGGATTTGGGAGAAGGGAGCAAAGACAGCAGAATCCAGAAGACTTGTGCCCCAGCTTTGCTGCTTCCTGGCCATGCAACCCCGGGCAAGACTTTTCCTCCCTGAGTCTTACCTGTAACTTGAGGGATAATTTATTCATTCAGCAATAGGTCTGTGGAGGTCTATCTACCAGGTGTCAGCTGCTGTGCTGGGTGTAGGGAGTAAATACCATCCCTGTCCTAGTTGAAAAGTCCCCTTTGCTCAAGACAGTAGAGTTAAGAAGAAAAGGAAGCAGAATCGCACAGAAGAACAGATGCAATTCCAAGAGCTCGGCCCCACAGATGGAGTGACATCTGCTGAGAGCGTAGAATAGAGAGAAGGGACCTGGAGGGTGTGTTCATGTCCCTGAGGTTAAGATGCTAAGGATGAATAAAAGCCAAGACCGTGTAGAAAGCATTTTAAGCTGAGAAAACAGCAGGTTCAAAGGCCCTTCTGGGCAGTTATGTGGGGAGGAAATGAACTGATGCACAGAGGGCCGGGCGTGGTTCTGGGGGCAGGAGGGGCACTCAGTATATCCTGACACTTCCTTGGCCCAGGTCCTCTCCTTCCTCTAAATCGGAACAGACGTGGGTCTGTCTGAGGCTCTGTCCCTGTGATGGGGCAGTCTCAGGGTGGGTTCCATACATACATTTAGGTCAATTAAGTTCTTTTTTTCTACTATCCCTCATATCACACAAAATTAATATTAATTTTAATCAATTTTAATAAAATATTTAATTAATTAATTTATTTATTTATTTTGGGGCTGTGCCAGGTCTTCGTTGTGGCATGTAGTTGTGGCACATGGGATATTTAGTTGCAGCATGTGGCCTCTAGTTCCCTGACCAGGGATTGAACCCAGGTCCCCTGCACTGGGAGTGCAGAGTCTTAACCACTGGACCACCAGGGAAGTCCCTCAAATATTTAATTTAATTTAAATAAAATTAAAATTAATTAATATTAATAATTTTACTAATTATTTATTATTAAATAATAGCAATAAGTATTAATTTATTTCACAGTCATTTGCACCTGATAATGTAGCTCGTTATGAACATGTCAAACCAGAAATATATTAATTCTTTTATTTGACAAACATCTATGTGCCAATCTCTATGTTGGATGTGAAGGATGCAGAAATAAGAAGACACTCTCCACACCCTCAAGGCATTTGGGGGATTCATCCCATGTGAGAATTAAACGCTTGACTGGGAAAATGCCTTTGAACCAAGGGAGCAAAGGGCTTTCACGAAGCAGTGTGGTTCCCTGCATCTATGGACTGGTCCCAGGCTAACCCTATTAGAATCAACCAGAGACTTTATTAAAACCAAACAGTAGACATTCCTTGACGTTAACTCCTAGGAATTCTCCTTCGGTAGGACCGAGATGGGGTCCAGGTATCCGTATGTGACCATACACACGGAGCCTTGCCAAGCAGGGAAGCCCACCCAGGCTTCAGGGTCTTGGGGCCTCCGTGTTACTGGGGCTCAATTTCATAGGCTTGGTTGACCGTCCTTGTGTCCGATGTCAGTCTCCAGTCTTCTGGAGGTTGAGCTGATATTGTGTGACTCGGTCTCCACCCTAAATCACATGGTACGACTGAAGGCCCCCAAGCAAACAGAGACACTCTTCCAGGCTTGCCCTTCCAAGGGCTTAGAGATTACCCCCTCAGAAGTCAAGGGCAAAGACCACACCTCTCTCTGCGCAAGGCTGAATTCTTTACTACGTACACACCATGCGACTAATGGCAACTTCCTTACCTTCTTGGAGCCTCGTTTTCCTTACCTGTAAAATAGAAATAACGAGAACAACCGCACATGAGTGTCATGGTAATAACATGAGAGAGTGGACGTGACGGCCCAGCACATCATAAGTGCTTCCAAAATGGTGCCTACGGTGATGATGATGGTGGTGATGACGATGGTGGTGATGACGATGGTGGTGACGACCGTGAGGAGGAGGAGGCAATGCTTCCGGGGTTAATGACGCTGCCCAGAGGCGGTACCGCCAGGGAGGGTCCTGGGTGGGAGTCGCGTGTTCACCGCTCCATCCTCACCCTTCTCACGCAACATCATAGAAATCCTTCTCAGAGCCAAGTGCCTGCGGGCTCTTCAGAAAGCTCCCCTCTTTATCTCCTCTTCACACAACTCTGTGCTCAGTACCTGTTTGCTTATCATGGCCCCCGTCCCCGTATTTCAATGACAGCTCACCTAACAAAAGGCGTCTCAGAGAAATGCCATCTTGCTCTTCCTCAGAGGAATATTGCTCCCTTTCACCAGCCTAGGTTATCACAGCCCATTGCTGGGCCCACAAAAAGGAAGGCTTAATGGGAGACACACTTGGCAGAGGGAATTCTGTCTGAATGGTGTCTTTCTGTTGTTTTAAATGGGTCTGAGGAGCACTTTCAAAGTTCTTCATTCACCATCATGCATGGGCTCGAAGACAATCTCTGTCTCAGCCGTTTCTCTCCAGTGACGGCAAAGCCCTATCAACTCTCAACATCCCTTCCTTGTGGCTCAGAGGAGGTCCAGACACCTGAGCAGGGAGCTCAGCCCAAGGCTGGGACACAAACGAACACCACACATAATGGCTTTACGCCGCTGCCCATCCCACAGAGAGCAGCTCTGCAAGCCGTCAGAAGGCCCTCCAAGGAGGGGAGGAGACAGGGAAGCAGAATGGCACAGAGGAGACGTGACCAGCCTTGGAGTCAAGACGGGGCTGGCTTCCCACCCAAGTTCTGCAAATAACTCACTGTGTGACACGGCCAGATCACCTCACGTAAGGCTCGGTTTCCTCGTCTGTCAAATAGCAATGTCTCATAGCACCGTGCTAAGTGCTCTGCATGGATTATTACATTTGATCTTCACATCAAATGTATGATGAGGCAGGTACTATTACTAGTCCCATTTTATAGATAAAGACACTGAGGCTGAAGAGGTAAGCGACTTGCACAAAGTCACAGCCAGTCAGTGGTGGAATCAAAATTTCAACCCAGAACTGTGGGACTCAATTCACATCCATTAGTTTCACTTTCACCCATCCTTCCTCATAAACTCTAACTCCTATCAGTCCCCAAAGTAGAGGATGCTATGTTGGGTCAAACTATCAACGGGAAGATGCCGCTCAAATCTCATCTTAGGCTCTGAGGCTGCAGGGCTTTTGGCCAAAGTTAAAGGGACAGCAGAAGCCAGTCAAAGAAAGATTTTGTTATTAACCAACACATGGAAACATACCAGTTCCTCAAACTGACTTTGTGCTTCCATATGGATCAGGGTACTTGAAGTTGCTGTTATACTAGATAATTAACGTTAGCTGAGATCTCAGTGGCTCAGAGCGCAAACATTTTTATTACACGAACCCAGATGTATCAAGACACACAGCCTCCGTGGGTAGTGTGTCAGGGGAAGAGAGTGCTGGAAGGGTCTTAAATGCCTCAACCTGGAAGTGTCATATGTCTGAACTCCAACACTGCTAATCATTCTTACATTTCATTGGCCGGCACTAGGCACATGGTCCACGCCAGCTGCATGGGAGGATGGGAAGTGCAGAGGGTTGCTTGGATACTGGAGGAGCACTAACAGGTTTGGCCCCAGGCTCTGCAAAGGTCCTTTGATTCAGTCATAACCTGGATCACCTCCAGCCCACACCTCAGCTAGCATTTTTATTCTCTGTAATTTCTGGAAGCTGGTTGATGGAGCAGTTGGGGTTGAGATGCCCTTCAAAAGAGTTAAGTGACACATAAGGATGCCCTGGTAGGTTAGTTTAGGTCTCTGGCTCAGGAGGGCAGATCTGTCAAGAGGAATGTAGCCCAGCAGTTGGGATAATTTCTGAGCCACTTGTTCTTCTTGAAGTAAGTTGCTCAGGGTGGGAGGTGAGAGGAGGCAGGACCAAGAGGTTCAGGGAAACCTGTAGGATGCAGGTGGGAAAGTCCAAAGAAAGCAGTTTTCAGGAGAGAACAGGTGTGTGTGTTCAGAAAAGAGGGAAGTGATATTCGAGGCCAGCAACAGGTCCAGTTGCAGAAATGACTCCCCCCACCTGTCCTTTTCAATACTTTTCTGAACGGCTTTAGGCAATATCTGGCGCATAGTAGGTGCTCAACACATAGTGTTGAATTGGTGGGTGATGCATGGACATGAGGAAACCAGAGCCACAGTGCCAGCCCCTGAGCCCAGCAAGACTCCTCTGTTAACCCAAGAAAAAAAGGCAGATAAACCCCGACCCCCTCCCTGCCCCGGTCACCCTTGTCCCGGCATCTCAGCTTCACTTTTAAAGGGAACCCTCTTTTGTGGAATCAGCCCCATTGCTGCAGATACATTCATTAATTTTGCTACTTAAAGATCCAAAATAATAACTTGTCTTTTCCGCTTAAGGAGGTTCATCCAACCCCCAAATACGTGTGGTTTTTATTTGTTCTTTTTTCAATTATAAAAGCAATATGTGTTTACTGGAGGCGACCCCGACCCTCCCTTGCCCCCTCTTGGTGGCTGACTGTATGGCTGCCCCAGTGCTCAGATCCTTCTGAAAGAATCCGCCCCGGGCTGACAGCATCTTCAGGGACTTGAGGAAATTACAAGACCAATGTGAGCATTTGATTCTTGCTCCCCAAGTCCATCCTCAGAGTTTCCCCCTTTCTTCAAGCAAAGACAGGCAGAGGGTTGAGACATCCACCTGAAGACCCCCTTGGGAAATCTGGTCTTGTTCTTCTGGGATAAAAGTCCAGGGGATGTGGGGCATCTAAGCATGCCAACTGGGATTCTGCTGTCAGGGACCAACAATGCTTTTTGAACTCTTCCCCCAATTTTTAGAACTCTTCCTTTTAGCCAAGGAGAACAGCTCCCATTAAAAGGACGAAGAAACCAGAAAATGTCATTTACAGATATCATCAGACTCTCCATAGGCGACAGAAATTTTTACGAACATTCTGAAAAGCAGCTAATATATATCCTGAACTTTAGAAATGTTCTTAGCTGTTGACACAGTAATTCCACTTGTAGGAATTTATCATAAGGAAATAATCACAAGTGAAAACAAATATGTATGCATCTGTAAGGATGTTCAAGAAACCATTATTTGTAATAAAGAGACTTTGGGGGCTTCCCTGGTGGTGCAGTGGTTGAGAATCTGCCTGCCAATGCAGGGGACACGGGTTCGAGCCCTGGTCTGGGAAGATCCCACATGCCGCGGAGCAGCTAGGCCCGTGAGCCACAACTACTGAGCCTGCGTGCCACAACTACTGAGCCTGCGCATCTGGAGCCTGTACTCCGCAACAAGAGAGGCCGCGATAGTGAGAGGCCCGTGCACCGCGATGAAGAGTGGCCCCCGCTTGCCACAACTAGAGAAAGCCCTCGCACAGAAACGAAGACCCAACACAGCCATAAATAAATAAATAAAATTTAAAAAAAAAAAGAGACTTTGGTAATAAGCTACAAGTCCAATAGGAGAATAAAATGATACATAATACTCCATGCGACAGGGTATTATGTAGCTGTTGAAAATAATATTTCCAATCCTTTTTATAATGTAGGCAGCGCTTACCAGAGCTCTGCAACTTATGAGCTGTGTAAAAAAAAAAAAAAAGGAAACAACCTAATAAAATAGGGTGGCAACAGAAACACTCAAATGATAACAATACATGGAGGGATTGTGATTGATGTTTAAATTTACTTCTTATACTTGTCTCTATCTCCCACATTTTTTCCAGTAAACACATATTGCTTTTATAATTGAAAAAAGAACAAATAAAAACCACACGTATTTGGGGGTTGGATGAACCTCCTTAAGTGGAAAAGACAAGTTATTATTTTGGATCTTTAAGTAGCAAAATTAATGAATGCATCTGCAGCAATGGGGCTGATTCCACAAAAGAGGGTTCCCTTTAAAAGTGAAGCTGAGATGCCGGGACAAGGGTGATTGGGACAGGGTGGGGGTCGGGGTTTATCTGCCTTTTTTTCTTGGGTTAACAGAGGAGTCTTGCTGGGCTCAGGGGCTGGCACTGTGGCTCTGGTTTCCTCATGTCCATGCATCACCCACCAATTCAACACTATGTGTTGAGCACCTACTATGTGCCAGATATTGCCTAAAGCCGTTGAATTTCAATGATGAATCACAGATTGGGAAGTCTTTTTTTTTAATGATTTTTTTTTTAATTGGAGTATAGTTGCTTTACAGTGTTGTGTCAGTTTCTGTTGTAGAGCAAAGTGAATCAGCCACATGTATGCATGCATCCCGTCTTCCTTGGATTTCCCTCCCATTTAGGTCACCACAGAGCATTGAGTAGAGTTCCCTGTGCCACACAGTAGGTTCTCATTAGCTATCTATTTTATACATAGTAGGATATATATGTCAATCCCAATCTCCCAATCTGTCCCACTCCCCCCTTCCCCCTTTGGTATCCATATATCTGTTCTCTACGTCTGTGTCTCCATTTCTACTCTGCAAATAAGTTCATCTATACCATTTTTCTAGATTCCACGTATATGCATTAATAGATGATAATTGTTTTTCTCTTTCTGACTTACTTCACTCTGTATGACAGTCTCTAGGTCCATCCACATCTCTTCAAATGGCACAATTTCATTCCGTTTTATGGCTGAGTAGTATTCCATTGTATATATGTACCACATCTTCTTTATCCATTCCTCTGTTTTATCAACGTTAATTTCCTGATTTAGATGGCTGTACGTAGTTATTTAGGAGAGTATGTTTTGGCTTGGGAAATACTAAAATATTTGGGAATAACGGGACATCATGTCTGCAACACATTCACAAATTGTTCCAATTAGACTAGTTCTACAATTTTTCTGTTTAAAATTATTTTGAAATATAAAGTCCAAACACATATTTTAAAATTCTTAAATATAAAATATTTCATATAAACCAAAAGAGGTGCAGAAAATAATTTCACAGAAAAAAAACCAAAAAGGAACCAAATAAAAAGCGTGGTAAAGTGAAATAAATATTGAGGCACATAAACATTATAAACAAATTTCCTGGGTTCTAGTTCACCATCAGCCTTTACTAGCTGTATGATCGATCTGAGAAAGTTCCATGAACTCCCTTTGCCTCGGTTTCATCAACTGTAAAATGAAGGTAACATTAATATCAGTCTCCCAGTCTATTTGAGAATTAAGTAAAAGAAACCATACAAAGTGTTTATCATGTTGGCTGATCCATAAGACAGCTCTGATTAGTGTTTGCCGTTGAAAAAAATTACTAATTTTTTATTTATCAAATTAAATATTCTCAGGTAAAATTTTGCATGTCTAAGTTTTGTCAAGAATATTTGAGTCTTCCAACAGTTCTTTTTTTTTTTTTTTTTGGTCACGCTGCGCAACTTGCAGGATCCTAGTTCCCTGACCAGGGATTGAACCCGTGCTCTCGACAGTGAAAGTGCGGAGTCCTAACCACTAGACCCCCAGGGACTTCCCATTCCAACAATTTTTAATCAGCAACAGACTTTGCCAGTCAGTTCAGTTTTTGCTGCTATCAGTTTTACTTTCAAGCGTTCTACCCATTCTAATTTTTTCCTCGGATCATTTTGCTTTTGCAGATTTTCAGTGTTATCAAAAAGCTGCGATTCTTCAATCAGTTTTTCTACTGTAATACATTTTACCATGTGCGGATTTAACAGTTGTCAGTTTTAGTTTGTGTGGTATATTTCTATGAGTATTATGTATGTTTAATTAGATAAAAGACCATTGGCATTTTATCCATCTCTTGCACCGGAGAACGCTCATCTGGAAACCAGATGTGTAGGTGTGGCGGTACATACGAGTCAAAATGGCGAGACATGACGCTTGCCCCGCATCCGACCACTCATCTGGGATGCAGAGGTTTGAAGCACGGTTAGCAGCTGATTTCAAGATGCCTATGGGAGATTTCACACACACATAGCAAGGTGTGCAGTGAGAAACAAATGCTCACTGCAGAAAGAGCCCTGGTTTTGAGTCCAGTGCCTTGGTCTTAGATCACAGCTCTACCACAGCCCAAGCAGCGTGACGCTGGGTGAGTCACCTGACCTTTCAAAGCACTAGTCCTCTCAGCTGTAAAATGGGCAGAGGGTACTGTTCGCTTCTAGAATTTCGGGAATTGAGGGAGATGATATATGGAATGCATTATCCCTGGTGCTCAATGGACAATAGGTGTTCAACAATTGAAAAGTCCTTGACAAGAAAAAGTCCTTGAACCATCATGGTGATGGGATTGAGCGACCAGATATTGGCGACTGGAAGCCCTGCACTGTCCAACAGAACTCTCTGTGGTCATGGAATGTTCTATATCTACGTTGCCCAACAGTGTTCCCACTAGACACATGAGGCTCTTGAGCACCTGAAATGTGGCTAGTGTGAATAAGAAACTGAATTTTAAATTTAATATAAATTAATTTAAATGTAAGTAGCTACATATGAGTTGGCTATAGTATCGACCCACATTGTCATAGACTTATACATTTTCAAGCTTCCCTCGAACACACATAAGTACCCCCGAATATCTTCAGCTGGAATGAGTCAAAACCATGCACTGTGTGTCTTTCTGATTTCTGCCCCAGGACCTTCTCCAAGGGCTGCAGAAAACTGCCTGGCCCCGGTGCAAGCAAAGCCTGGGAGTATGGGGGATTAACACTCCTAGGGGCAACCCTCAACCACTGGGGAATGGGAGCTAATGGATAAATGCCCCAACCAACCTTTCTTTCTGAAAAAGGAAAGGACTCTCTGGGGTCTTCAGAAGGTTCTGCTGGAAGAGGTCAGTTTGAGAAGTTTTGTCATATTCTATTATAGCTGCACGACCTTCACCATGCCACTTGACCTCTTTAAGCCTCGGTCTCCTCATCTGTAAAATGGGTATAATGAAATAATCGACCTCATCGGATTGTTGGCAGATCAAATGGGATGATTCATGCAAAACCCTTTGCACAGTGCTCAGCACATAATAGTTCAACAGGTGCACGCTGCCATGATATTGATCATCCCTGCCAGTCTCGCAGTTTGGAAATAGGCACAGCTCATAAATACCTGTTAAGCGAAGGTCAGCAAACGTGAGCACTAGGAAAAAGCTAACTCTCTTTCCTGGTCCCAGACTGACGTCCTCATATCTCAAAGAAGCAGGAAGGGGATGGCTGGCTCGCAGGAGTGACCTCTAAATTGGACAAGAAACTTAAAAGAGGCAGTGTCACTCTCCCTTCTGCCCTGGTGCCCTTCTGTTTGCTGCGAAGGGAAAACTTTTCTATAAAGATAGGAAAAAGGGGATTTAGTATCCACTCTGATAGGCTCTCGTGGTTTTATAAATACATTCTCTATGGTAAGCAGTAGTTTATCACAATGCTTGGATTTGACAAACTCTGAGTAGCTGCTTTCTCAGATAATGCCTTTTGCTTGAGCAACATTTAATATTTCTGCTACAGGAATGAGGCGTCTGCATTTCAAACATTTTTATGACCTGAGCAGATGATAAAACCATATATTTGAAAAGGTCTTGCAATTGACCAAACTGAAGAAGGGATAGTGGGGAAGAGGGCTGGATCCACATCCCAGACATGCTCTGTGAGCTCTGTGACCTTGGATCAATCACATGGCAGCTCAGTCACATGATTTAATGAAACGACCAAAATTGCTTTAGAAATAGAAAGGTCTGTTTCCAATCTTGGATTCACCGCATTCCAGTTGTGTGACCTTGGGCAAATTATCCAGCCCTTTTTGAATCTCACATTTGTCATTGGTATACGGAGGACGAGAACACCAACTTAGTAAGATTGCCTTGTGGATGAACTGAAATCACGTGGGCTAAACGCTACAGCATTTGGCACCAAGAGGGGGCTCAATTAATGTGCGTACATTTCAATTGTCTTTCCCTTCATCCGCCCCTCTCTGTTTCCTCATTGTAAAAGTGGGGTAGCTTCTATGTTTCCTTTCAACTCAAAGTAACTCCGGTTAATGCCTGGGGCTAAGTACTAGGCTACAGATGGGTCAGGTACAGCCACCTGGAAACTAAGCCAGGTGGGCAGGCTTGAGGTCTGTGCAGGTGTGAACTTGAAAGAAGGCGGCAAAATCAGAGGAGCGGATAGGTGAGTAGAATCAAAGCTACGCTGAAATAGCAACTGTTCTTTCATGGGACATAATGAGTGTTTCAGCTGAGGAATTTCAGGCCTGGAGAAGTCAGGGGGAAAGGGAGTTCAGTGGATTGGTCATTATAGATTGAACAAGGGCCTTGTGCCTATCGAGAGATGAGGCATGTGCTAGACACAGACAGGACTTGGGATGGATCAATTCTTCATCGATAAAGTGCCACAGACAAGACTAACCAACGTGAGGCTACAGACTCACAGAACAGAAGAACAGCTAGATTCTTTTGTGCTTGTGCGAGGCCCTGTCGTAATGTGTGTTAAGTGTGTTAACTGATTCCTGACAATCACCTTACAAACACAAGTACTGGTATTATACGAGGTATAGGAAACTAAATTGCCCAAGGTTACAGAGCTAAGAAAAGGCAGGGTGGGGATTCAGATCTTCAGGTTCCAGGGACCCTGCTCTTATTCACTGCTTGTGTAAAGCATCGAGGGGACTTGTACATGTATTAGAGCCACAGTGGGCTTTGTCTCCGACAGGTCTCTTGGCCCGGGGACGGGTATGCGTGGACCTGATCCTTCGAACAGATTGAAAACCTGTGATAGATGTCAACATACTTGGTAAATGCTAGCTGGTGCTCCGTAAGTTTTAATGTGCATGTGAATCACTCAGGGATTTGTAAAAATAAATATTCTTTTTTTTTCAAATGTACATCACATTAGGCATCTATAGTCAAACTTTTAATTTTGGCTAAGCCAAGTGTTTAATATCTGAGTCAGTAAGAATACTCTTTTCCTCGGGCTGCTGTAACAAAGCCCCACACACTGGGTGGCTTGCAACAAAAGAAATCTATTCCCCCAGGGTTCTGGAGGCTGGAAGCCTGAAATCAAGACGTGGGCAGGGTCGGCTCCTTCTACAGGCTCTTGGGGAGAATCTGTTCCTTGCCTCTGTCCTGGCTTCTGGGGGCTGCCGGCAATCTTGGGTGTTCTTTGGGCTGTAGATTCATCACTTCAGACTCTGCCTCCAACTTCCCACGGCCTTCGTCCCTCTGCGTGTATTTGTGTGTCCTCTCCTTCTCTTCTAAGAACACCAGGATGTATGATTTCATCGCGAGATCCTTTAGTTAGTATAATATGCAAAGACCCTCGTTCCAAATAATAACAAGAAAGTAATTTCTGTAAAAAAAGAAAGCGAGCGAGCGAGAGAGAAAAGTCACCTCCTGAGGTACTAGGTGGACATGCCTTTTGGGGTGACACAATTCCACTCATTATAGAAGGTCTGGGGTGGGGCCTGAGACTCTGCATTTCTAACAAGCTCCCAAGGGCTACCCGTGCTGCTGGTCCACAGGCTCTAAAAGGCCCATAGGTGTATATATACAGTGGAGTATTACTCAGCCATAAGAAAGGATGAAATAATTCCATTTGCAGCAACAAGAGATTATTATACTAAGTCAGAAAGAGAAAGACAAATACCATATGAGATCACTTACATGTGGAATTTAAAATATGACACAAATGAAGCTATCTACAAAACAGAAACAGACTCACAGACACAGAGAACAGACTTGTGGTTGCCTAGGGGGAAGAGGGTGGTGGAGGGAAAGATTGGGATTTGGGGATTAGCAGATGCAAACTATTATATATAGGATGGATAAACACCAAGGTCCTACTATATAGCACAGGGAACTATATTCAGTATCCTGTGATAAATCATAATGGAAAAGAATATGAAAAAGAATGTATGTATATGTATAACTGAATCACTCTGCTGTACAGCAGAAATTAACACAAAATTATAAATCGACTATGCTTCAATAAAATTAAAAAAAAATACAGGGCCCACGGGATCAGTTATTTGGAGGATTTCAAGTAGGTTATATATCACACGGGTGCACACACAGACCTACGATAAGTTCTAACTTTTATTAGCCAAAATCCTAGAACTTTTCAAGAGTGCAGAGTGAATGCATAGGGCAGGAACAGTCATAGCATAACCAGGGCAGGGATTTCCTTGGTCCCTGTCCCCCTAATGTGACACTTGCCTAGTAATGACAGTGTCTCAACAGGTAGGTCCCTGCCGAAATATGAAAACAGCATGATCATCTTGGTGCCATTGTCTTTGTATTCTTGGGGCTTACAGAAATCTCTCCGCCACCCAGAATAACTTATGCTGATAATATTATGTGTTTCCATTTAAAGGGGTGTTTACAAATATCAGAGACTCCTTGTTACTTACCTACACTCACATCAGCAAGGCCACATTTTCATCTGGGAGAGAAGCCAAGGTCAGAGGCGGGCTGTCTCCAGACTGGAATTAGCTGCCTGGGTTCGAATCCTAGCGCTGCCACGTATTAGCTGTGTGACCTCGGGCAAGTTTATTGTCTTCTCTGTTTCAGTTTCCTCATCTGAAAAATATGGAAAATAATAGCACTTATTTCACAGAATTGTTTTGAAGATTTAAGAACTCATATATGGAAAGCATGTGGAATGATGCCTAGTACATAGTAAACACTCAGAAACCTTAGTCATTGTTATTATATTTACCATTATTATGATTATTTTCTTGTAACCCACTCATGACTCTGACTTAATACCACCTTCTTATCTGGGTGTTTTTAAATTGAGAGTTTGGTCCAGGGACCATGATAACAAAATCCATTTCCTCAGACCTTTTAATATTTCATTTCATTTTTTTTATCTGTTGATTTAACTTATGCCTCAGCTTATCCCCGGAAGGATCTGAGACAGAAGAGAGTTCTCTCATCCTAACACTGACTCCCAACACAGGGTCTTTTCGGGATTCTTTTCTGACCTTATTCTTTTGCATGTGTGAAATGCCCAAAGACGTTTCATCCTGAGAAGTGCCACACAGATGAGATCAGAGTGTCCCCAAGCCCTTGGGTTGACAGTGAGAAATGGAAGAAATATGGCTACTGGCCTTCCCAGAGCTGGTCTGGATGGAGATGCTGAGACAGGCCTTCCCTAGAAACCTCTGTCTTTAGAGAAGCCTGTAGTCAGTGACAATCAGGAGGAGGCCGTGTTGCAGTAAAAATACCCAGGAGACACACAGCCCAATCGCTCCTTCCCTCCGGGTAAAATCTCCTTCCCAATTGTAAAGTTTTCTATTTACCCAGCATTCCTTCTTCCAGATAGAACTCTTTGGAAAACAAAGTAATAGTCCATACACAAACTTTAAATCTTGATAAACAGCCATATGATTTTCCATAATAATCAAATCTTTCCTTTTTTTTTTTTGTTTGTTTTGGCCGTGCCTTGCTTAGCTCCCCGACCAGGGATCAAACCTGTGCCTGCTGCATTGGAAGCGTGGAGTTCTAACCACTGGACTGCCAGGGAATTCCCTGAAATCTTTAATATACGGAGCACAAATCATGTGTTGGGCCCAGTACTAGACATCTCACATATTGTTGGCGGGTGGGAATTTCCCCCTCTACCCCTCTTGCATTCTTGTGGCTGGACTGATAATAAGATAGGAGAAAAAGAGACCAATTTAAATTTGTGCACACTGAGGTCTCATAGAAATAAGACCTAGGAAGTGGCCAAAGCAGGCAGCTTTTTTATTTTTTAGACAAAGAAACAATAAATTTGTGAGGAATTGACAGGACAAAGAAACTTAGGTTTTGGGTGCTTAATTGGTGAAGAATCTAAACAGAGTTAGGGCTTGGGGAAGTCAGTTAAAGAAGTGACAAGGTTTGTTGATGTAGGCTTCTTGGATGGAATTCCCTCTCTCTGACGATAAGGGTGTTCTTCTACCTCCAGAGGGAGGGAGGGCACCTTTCGCAGGGATTTACTTCCTGCTTTCAGAGAGACAAAGAGGACGATCAGAGTGTACCTCTGCATTGGCCATTTCTTAAGTAACATTAATTCAAAATAATCAATATGCCAGTAAGGCACTTTTTGGGGTGGCCTGCCCTGGACCCCAATAATATAGTTTCACACTTGATCCTCATAACAACCTCTTGAATTAGGCATCATTGTCCTCATCTTGCAATGAGATAAATGAATTTTAAAGAGGATACATCCATTTTCCAAGGTCACAGAATTAGTATACGACAGAACCTACATTTTAATCTATGCTGTCCGACTCAGAAACTTTTATGTTGTAATACATACTGTAATATATAATATTCAACATATTATGGATAACATATAGCATAATATACTATGGATACAGTGTTTTGAAGCTAGGGAAATTACAGATAATTTTATGCACTTTATAGGATTGTGATTGTTTCATATTTGCCATCATGCATACTTGTTATTTTTCTAATTGTACTTTAAATGTAGCATATTCCTATAGATATAATTACACACTTTGTAACACTTTAAAGCAACTAATACAAGGCTGGCTTGACAGGAGGTGACGATAAAAGATGAGCTTGTCATAAAATTCAAGGCAAATGAATCTGAGTTCACCTGTGGATTCCAGAAATCATCAGAACAGGCCATTGAGTTTCACAGTCTGCTCAAAGTCAGCTCACAATGGATGATGGATGCGTTTATATATTTGTTGCGTATGAGAAATCAGTGGCTAAATGGTAAGAAAATTACCTGTCAGTTTCCAGAAAGAACAGATGTCGATAAACAAGCCATACTGTTGCACAAATTGGGACAACCAGGACTTATTAGACATGTTTTGGACAGTTGCCTTCTCTTAGAGCTAGAAGTTTTTATTCAAAACATTTTTTTGGATTAGTTCAGTCAGGTGGGTGAGAAGGAAGAAAAGAAACACGGTAACAAACATTCATTGAGTTTTCATCATATGTCAGACAGTGTTCTGGGTGCTTTATATATGATAAAGCATTTACTGCTTATGAAGGATCCATTAAGTAGGTACTATTCTAATCCCAGTTTTATACATGAGAAAAAGGGGGCATAGTGAGTGTGCTGGATATTCTCCATTTGTCCCTCCAGATTCATTCTCCACCCTTCTCTATTCTGCTCTGACCTGGTGACTGCATTCTATGGACTGCTTGAACCAGGTTCCCTGGCCATCTGGCTTCTGGTTAGGGTCAGCCAATAAGAGGCATCAGCTGGAGATGATTGGGGTGTGAGAGGGAAGAGCCATTGGAGAGATTTCTTCCCGTTTCCATCCCCGGTGGGCGGTGGGTTGGCAGGGACTGAATTCCTCTCTGAAGACCACGGTCTGTGTCAGGTAGCGCTGTCCTCCAGCTCTTGCTGAATTCTGGAAAATGCTCCCTCCTCCTATGCCTGCTGTGACGATGACTCTCCGTGGTTGGTGGCCCAGGGTGCTTCAACATCCCTAGCCAGTCTTGCTAAGCCCACCCATACCTTTGCACAGACTTCCACCATTAAGCTCTTTCCCAATCCCCTCTTTTCCATGACTGTCTTTTTCTGGCCATGGCCCTGACAGTTAAGATGAACTTCAGGAACCTTCCCAAGGTAGCACAGGTAGTGAGTAAAATGGGTAGAACACTGGAGGATGAGCAGATTTGGAGGAAGTGAGAGGAAAGCTGAGTTAGGTTTGGGACCTGGTGGACTTGAGATGTTGGATGAACAACCTAGTAGGGGGTCCAAGAGACAGCTTCAAATAAAGATCTAGAGCTCCAAGAGGGGACGGGGCTGAGGATACAGATGGGAATGGAAGGGCAGCCATGGGATGGTGTGAGATCTCCCAAGGAACACGCTCAGAATAAGCAGAGGAGAGAGGAAAGAGCTGAGTCCTGAGAAGAAGCAACATGAAGAGCAGAGAAGAGGAATTGGAGAGACGGGGGCTTTGGGGAGGATAATAGAATGATGGGCACCTTCAGTCCTGGAAATCTTGGGATGAGAAGATGTCAAAGAAGAAGGAGAGGGCTTCCCTGGTGGCGCAGTGGTTGAGAATCTGCCTGCCAATGCAGGGGACACGGGTTCGAGCCCTGGTCTGGGAAGATCCCACATGCCACGGAGCAACTGGGCCCGTGAGCCACAATTACGGAGCCTGCGCGTCTGGAGCCTGTGCTCCGCAACAAGAGAGGCCGCGATGGTGAGAGGCCCGCGCACCGCGATGAAGAGTGGTCCCCACTTGCCGCAACTAGAGAAAGCCCTCGCACAGAAACGAAGACTCAACACAGTCATAAATAAATAAATAAATAAATAAATAAAAGAACGTGAATTTCTAAAAAATTTATAAAAAAAAAAAAAAAAAAAAAAGAAGAAGGAGAGTGGGTAACAGAGCAAAATTTCCCTGAGAGGTCAAGGACAATAGGAATTGAAAAGTTTTCATTACATTCTTTTTATTGTGGTAAAATACACGTAACATACAATTCACCATTCAACCATTTTAAACTGTACAGTTCAATGGCGTTAATTACACTGTGATGTTGTGCAACTGTCACCATCTATCTATAGCTCCAGACTTAGCGGACTGAAAGCTACTTTGTAACACGTTGTGATATTGGCAAAATGAAAGAATACTAAATCATTGTCCAGAGACTCCAAAAATGGACTCATCTGAAATGGTTAAATGATTTTAAACAAAGACCCCAAAGCAGCTCATTAGGGAAAGAAAACTAAACCTTGATTTCTTCCTTACACTGTACCAAAAAAATCGATTTGAGATGGACTATGGACCTAACCATAAAAATCAGAAGTACAAAATTTTAGGAAAAAATATAGGTGAATATCCATACAACTTGGGAGTGGTTAAAATTTTCTTGATAAAACACAAAAAAAGGAGAAAGAAAAAATACCGATACATTAAACTTTATCAAAATTAAATAATTTTGCTCATTAAAAGTCACCATTACGAAAATGAAGCAAGAAAACATAGATTGTAGAAAAATATTTGCAAAACACACACATGACAAATGACTTGCATCGGAATATACTGTGTAAGGAACTCCTGCAAGTCAAGAATAAAGAGATGAACAATCCAATTAAAAATGGACAAAGCCTTAAATATCCTCTTACAAACAAATATGCAAATTTCAAATAAACACATGAAAAAGTGCTCAACACCATTAGTAACCAGGGAAATACAAATTTAAAACCACAATGACGTATCACTATACCCTCACCTGAATAGCTAAAACTAAAGAAGACCGACAACACCAAAAGTTGACAAAGGTGGGAAGCAACAGGAACTCTCATACATTGCTGGTGGATGTGTAAAATGGTACAACCACTTTGTGAAGAATTGTCACCTTCTACCCAATAACTCAGCAATTCCATTCCTAGGTATATGCCAAAGAGAAATGAAAACATACATCCACCAAAAAACTTGTATAAGAATGCTGAGAGCAGCTTCATAATAGCCCCAAGTTGGAAATAACCAAAAGAAGCATTAACAAGGAAATGTAGAAACAGTTTGTAGCATCCTTATTCAACGGACTAACAATTAGCAGTAAACAGGAATGAATTATTTATACATATAATGACATAGATAAATCACTTCTATATGCTGGGAGAAACAAGCTGGACACACAAGAGAACATACTGGTTGATTCCGTTTATATAAAGTTTTATAACATGTAAAACTCATTTATGATGGAAAATATCAGAAAAATGGTTGCCTCTTGTGGGGAATTGACTGGAAACTGGGGCACAAGGGAACTTGCTGGCATGATGGAAATGCTGTATGTATGGACAGGATTACAGGTTACACAGATGTGTGCATTTTCCAAAACTCATACATTGTACATTTCAGATTTGTGCGTTTCATTTTATGTGAATATTACCCAAAAGAGGAATTAAAAACAAAATTTGAACTCTAGTTAATTGGTTTGTTTTTTTATAGCTGCATGAGTTAGCAATTCTGAAACTACATTTTGCGTATCCTGGGCTTGAGCAAAAGAGTAAATATTTTGAAGATAATGAGATCTAGTTTTCTCACTGTTAGAAAAAGCAGCTGCAAGTATAGAAAGGGGGAAAATTAGAATGTTTCTTGTGCCACTGGATTAGATTTAGAAATATCAGTACAAACTCTTGGTTTTTATTTAATACAGAGGTGTGTGTGTGTGTAGACATATATGTATATTCTAGCTCTGTCTGCTGAGTAGATGCTATCGCAGCAATGCTATAGTAGCAGCAGTGAGCACATTTAGACCTAGATCTTGGTTTCCAAGTATCATTCTCTTCTGAAAGGCACTTGGATCATTTGGAGAAAAAAGGCCAAATCCAGGGCTGGGGAAGGGAGAGTATAAATTGAGCCCGGAATTCCTTTTTGTGCCAGAAAGTAAGGAAGTGCTCCAGAATGATGGGGCAGTGTCAAAAGGAAATGGCATCGATACGAAGGAGTTCCTATCGGCTCAATCTGGTACAGCTTGAGTATGGAAATAAATAATGAAAATAGATTACAACTCATTGAATAAAATAGGAATCCATGAGTCCATAATGACACAGATGGTAAACGAATAAATAAGCCCATGGAGAAGAAAGAAAAGCTCTGCCTTGTGGTTGAATGTCAACTAATAAATACAGAAGGATTGATGGAGTTAGAAAATCACCAGTTAACACTAAACCATTGCTGTAAAGCTTTGGTAAAGGAATGGGATATGTACAGAATTTCAAAGTATCTATGCACAAATTATTTATTAATTTTAAAGGGAAAATGGTGAAGATACAGAGGAGAAACCTGGTAGACATCACATTAACTGAGAGATTTTGAGGACTGTTCTACAAAATAACCCATCAGAACTCTCCCAGAATATAAGGATCAAGAAAGGCAAAGAAAGAGTGAGGAACATTCTAGATGAAAGAAGACTAAACAGACATGACGACTAAATGCTGGATTGGATGGTGGTGTAGAGTGGGGTGGGGACCGTAAAAGACATTTTGGATAAAGTTGACAACATATAAACGGTGGATTTCACGATAGTATTAAATCAATGATAAATTTCTCGAATTTGATGACGCTGTGTTTACAAAAAAGAAGGTTCTTGATCTGAAGAAACACCCACTAAAATGAATGATGGACATGATCATCTCCAACGTCTCAAATCCATCATATGTAGAATGGTGAAGAAAATGGGGCAAGATGTTATGAAAATGGTTAAAGGGCATTGGGATTTTTTTGGCACTCATCTTGCAGCTTTTCTGCAAGTTTGAAATTATATCAAAATCAAAAGTTGAGGGAATGAAGAAAGGGAGAGAGTGAGAGACCCAAGATATGATTCTGGGAGAACAAGGCCTCAGGCCAGGCTGTTAAGCTCTGAAGGTCTTGACTAGACAAGCCAAGGCTGCCCCTGGGCTGGCAGGGGCTGACAGGCAGAAAGGGGTGATTACAAGTCTGTAAATCAGAGAGCTGGTGGAAACCACAAACCTGGAAGTTAAAAAAAAAACACATGTTGAGCTGTAGGCAATCTAATTCCGTTGCATATATTATTGTGGAGGTTACTTTATAATTACAAGCATAACAAATCTGAAGTTACATACTTTGTTATTAAAGATTTTGTGGGGTAAAGAACAAAAAATCAGGAGCTAGAGCTGTCGTTTCTGTGCATGTGTGTGTGCCAGGCACTGGGCGTGTCGTACTTCCCTGGATCTTCCCAAGAACCCTCCCAGGTAGAGTTTATCACTTGCATCTTACAGAGGATTCACAAACTGGCCCCTGTACACAGTGGGCAAAGACAGAACGAAGAAAGAGGCAGCCACTCCAGACTGGTAGGTGGCAGGGTTAGTAAACAAGGGAACTTACATATATGGCTTTTCTTAGATGGTGAGTAGATCTCCACACCCACCCGCCAGAATCTTAACAGTTTATATACAGGTCTTAACAGGGTTCAGTCATGTAAACCACCCAGATGGTTTTCACACATTTTCTCTCAAGGCCGCATCCTTGAAAACGGCTCCCACTGTGGGAACGTGGGCAGAATGTACATTCCAAGGACGGGGAGGGGCAAGGAGCCTGCGATTACGCAGGTCTTGCTCTCAGTCATGTCCTTTCAATGATCTCCTCCAACAAGGAGGGGAATTGAGGCACTGAAAGGTTGTCCTGCCCAAGGTCATACAGTTGGAAAGTGTTTCAAGAAAAAGAAGTGCTGTGGAGAGAATGGAAGAAATGATGGCTTTCAATCTCTTTACTCTCCTCTGGAAGGTAAGCTCCAGGAAGGTAGGGATCTTTGTCTTTGTTCAGAGATCTATGCCAGAACCCAGAACAAACTGCTAGAAGAAATGGTCATAAGTAGCTGTTGCATGAATGAACGGATCCCCATTGGCTTTGGCAAGATCTAGGTCATTGTCAACGTTTGGTAATAGTCATTACTGGGGAGTGGGCTGAGGAGAGGATAAGGATTTAGGAAGTGAGGATGGTGCGTAAGGTCAACCCTCTCCAGGAACTTTGCTCTGAAGGACAGAAGAGAAATTGGGTGTTACCTGGAGAGAATGAGAAGGACTTCCCGTGGGACCCATTAAGTCTAATTTATAAACCAGTGGGATGATCCAGTTAAGGCGGAGAAGTGATGCAGGAGAGAAAGGGGGTGCCAGGGTACAATGGGATTCCATGGCAAGTGAACTTGGTCGGAAGGGACAGAATGAGAGCAGAGAGTACCCGGCGGGAGACCCCAGATGTAAACTAGAACGGCGTGTGTATTTTGTTGGTGTCTAGTCCTGCAGGAGACACAGAGAATAGCCACGACTCCACAAGTCCTGGGGAGAATTTCAATGTCCCTGTGTTAGAATACGTCATGGAATTCTTCCCTGAAAGTTAAAAGTTTCCTTTAGATCTTTTCCCCAGTAGAAAAAACCCATACAATGTGTCACGTGCCTCACTGAAACCTCACAATGTTATGAAGTCTGTTTTATACAACCCACTTTATGATGTGGAATCTGAGAGCTACAACTCTTAAGTTGCTTTCTAAATGTTACATAGCTAAGAGCAACTTCCAGGAACTGAACCCAGTTGGTCTGTCTGGGTTCCCGCTTTTCTACGACATCTTGGTCTGTTTCATTGTTATTTGTTGGCAGCTCCTTGTACCCAGAGTACAGCTTAGAGAGAGAGTCCCTTGCCCAGCAGTTTGGCTTCAGACCCTTCTGGCCAGCCTGCTTCTACAGGAAAAAATCCCAGAGATGTCGTATACATTTCCCTGCCAACATACTGAGATAGAATAAGACGGATGCAGCAAGTTCTGATACCACAGCAGTGACAATATTTTTGCTTCAGTAAGATGAACTTTCTTTCTCTTTCTACTGAGACTTTTCCAGATATCAGCATTGCATCGTTTAAAATGTGACCTCTCTCAATAGAAAAAAATGAACAAATCGTAGTATGTTCCTTCCTAAAAAAAAAAAAAAAAAAAAAAACCCGAATGACTGCTACATGCAAAAATATGAAGAAATCTCAAAAACACTACGTGCAGCAAAGGAGGAAGGCACAAAAGCATACACATGGTATGATTCCATTTATATGAAGTTCAAGGACAGGCAAAACAAATCCATGGTGGTAGGAGTCAGAAGAGTGATTGGTACTGACTTGGAAGGGGGCAGCAGTAAATTTTCTGGTGTGTTGGAAATTTTCAATATCTTGATCTCATTCTAGTTTCACAGGGGTTTGCATATATAAAAATTAATCAGGCTGAGCAATTAAGAATTGTGTGTTTTATAGGTAAATTCAAAGATAACTTCCCTGAGAACACGGTTTTCGGAGAAGGGTGAACGTCCAGAAGAAACGTGGGGTGGAGAGTCTTCCAGCAAAGACATTGGATGGAAGGGCAGGGTAGATCAGGGAACAACCAGTAAGGTCTGCAACAGAGATGAATGAGAAGGGGTCTCTGATGGCCACCAGGGCACTCGAGGAGCCTGGGTTCTTTGAACAGGGGTTGGGGGGCTGTCCACACCCTCAGCTTGGTCACTGGCTAGACCCAGAGGCTGGCTGGGAGAGCTTTTCTTGCTCCCCACCCATCTAAGTTGCTGGGGAAGGAGGTAGGCTTGGTGCTCAGAGCTCGGCAGAAATCCTGTCCCGTTAAAATACGTGTCTGTGTTCAACCAGCCTTTTTCCTAGGAAGCCGTGGCGCTCGCCCCAAGGGGAAGCCTCAGTTCAGTCCTGTCAAAAGCCTGCACCCAACACACATCCTCTTCCACACCCCTCCCCAACCCCCCACCCCTTCTCACTTGGAGCCCCCGAGGCTGTCGTGGCTGGAGCATCAGTGGATGTCCTGGCTTCTTCCACCTCTCAGAGCCATTATTTGTGATTTCATTAAAGAGTGTTTTTTATAGAGCATCTCAAACAAAGAGCATTTCAAAGGCTGGACTCATGACCCATGCAAGGGAGAGAGGAGGGAGTCGAGCAGGGGAAGCAGGGAGGCAGGGAGGAAGCAGAAATAGAAGCGAAGGCATGAGAGTGAGAATGAGAGACAGTGAGATGGTGACGGGAGGAGGGAAGAAGAGGTGGGAGGAGAGAATATTGATTTTAGAGATGAGATCTGCTTCTCCTTTGCTGTGGTCCTCTCCCCATTCCCCCCTCTAACCTTGGCATCCTCATGTCCATCAGAGAAGGTTGCTAGGAAGCATGGAAGAAAAAGGGCCAAAGATGGATGGATGGATGGATAATGAAGATGTTGACATGGTATGTATATACAATGGAATATTATTCAGCAGGAAGAAAGAAGGAAACCCTGCCATTTGTGATGACGTGGATGGACCTTGGGGCATTCTGCTTAGTGAAATAAGTCAGACAGAGAAAGACGAATAGTTTATGATACCCCTTACATGTGGAATTAAGGAAGCCAAACCCATAGAAACAGAGAGTAGAGTGGTGGTTTCCATGGGCTGGGAGGCTTGTATAGCATTGTAATGTTCCCTGAATTTTCAACCATATTTATTAAGGTTTCTGGACAAGAAACTCCTTCAGTCTCTTTAGAGGAGAGAATAAGAAGAAAAAGATGCAAACCTCGGATACCCTCACCTTTACAACTCCCAGGGGCTAAGCAATGAATGGCCCAACTTTGCTTAACTTAAAATCTTCTCTCCCAATTGATGTTGACCATCTCCCTGTGACAAGATGTTCACTGATTACCTGCTGTGTACAGAGTTCTGACATGTTTCACTACGCAGAGGTACAAAAGAAATAAAAGAAAGAACAAATACACATAAAACTGTGTATCAGCTATGACAATAAATATAAATAGATGCATTTTTCTACTATAAGGCAAAAACGCCTTATAAAAAACTTCTAAGAATTGTCTTAAAAATCCAAGTGATGTTGTTTGTAAGTGTCTTAAATGACAAAGCTGACAAATAAAAGAAAAATCAGCAAGCACACCTCAGAAAAAAATTAAAAAGGAAAGTAGCGTTGGCCACATTACAATCAGACAAAGTTAAAGCTGTGTAAGATAGTGAAAAGAATCTGGGCTTTGGACTTAGACCTGAGTTTGTATCTTAACTTTGACGGATCATCAACTACCTTACTGAAAAAGCTGAGGTTAAATGATACCTACATTTCAGGGGGATTGTGATCCTTAAAATGAATGCTACAGCATATGTATAGAACTCACTAAATATCTGGCTCATGGTAGCTAGCTCAATATAGAGGGTAGTATTTGTTGTTTTTATTATCATTATCTTACAAGAGATTTCTGCTCCAAAAAACAAATGCAATAGATCACTGGTGGCTTCAAGATCTAAGTCCTGAAATACATATGAATCCTTAAATTCATGTAGAGCAACAACCAAATGACTGGTTCTGATTTGTTATAGATTTCCCTGATTGCTCTCAAATAGACTAAACCTCATATTGACAAGACCCCACGTGCTACCGGGCTACTGAAACTGACTGTCTAGACAAGGGGCTGAAAGTCAAATCCATACAGAGATCAAGCTGGAAATGAAAATGAGTGAAGCTGCCTGGGTTAGATGCATGCTTTCGACACAGACATACTCTATTTATGTATTAAACGCATAGGATATATTTCAATTCCACAATACCAAATTTTTTTGAAATGTGTGGTCCTCTCAGTCTATATTTTGTTTTACTGTGTTTGATAGAGATGAGCATAATAAATATTTCACCTTTTCCTTCATTATCCTGAAAGGAAAATAACCCAAATGCAATGATAAATGTCAAGGAGCATTTGGATTTAGAGAGGTGATAAGGAGGAGTGGGGAGTGCAGCAAATCAGAGAGGACAGACATTCTCAGCTCCAACAGAGGGCTGCCAAGTGAGCCTGGCATTGCTGCATTTCCCAGTCTTCCCAAAGTCACAAGAAATTTGGATTTTTATGCAGAATATTCCAATATTTAAATGTTGTGATTTTATTTTTTAAAACAGTATGTGGGCTGGCTTTCTGTGGGCTAAACAAAATACATTTGTGGACATACGACCAGCAAAGGCCCCTAATCAAAATCACCTGCCTATGGGGATCATCTCTTCAAAATCACACAGTCATTCATGTATTCCACACATATCCTTTTCCTACTGTGTTCAAAGCACTCCGGCTAGATGCTAGGAGAAGTAGAGTGGAGTGTTTGCAACTATGGGTTTTGGAATCGGACATCTTTCTTTGGAATCCCAGCTCTGCCACCTTCTAGCTATGGTGCCATTAGGCAATATTCCTAACTCTCAGATCATCAATAAAGTGGGGATTATTCCTAACTCTTTAGGTTGTTCTGAGAATTAAATGAGATAATGCATTGATTGTTCACAGTGAACATATATTTTCTGACTGTTCCTAGCCTGGCACAAATAAAGGCTGGCTCTTATGATCACTAACAGCCCTGTGATACGGTCCTGGAATTTCATCCTGCATGTTTATAATCTCCTTCCCTGGCCAGCTTCCTGCCTGCCAGCTTTGGCTAGGGCTCCTTTCTTGATAATGTCCCCCTCAGACAGCTACCACCCAGATTAACACAGCTGATGTAGATACAAATGCTTCTTCTCTGGACGTTTCAGCCGTCACGTTGAATTATGGGGCTGAAGCTTCATCGTGCACACTGCCTTGTAATAGGATGCTACATCGGATACCATGAATCACCCAGTCCTGTTAGACCCAATTTATGTCCAGCTGCAGAGCTGTATTTTCATGTGTCATGTCTTGTTATCTGCATCCTTACTGAATGACTGAGGCAGTGGCTGCAAAACCCCTAAATTCAGTGTCCTGGACTCTGCTGCCGTATCAAGGACCTTCTTTTTTTCCCAGCCCTGTGCATCCATTCTCAGCCTCCCTGAAGGCTCTGCCTTCTTCCTACCGGAAAGTTCACTTATTCACGCCCCCTGTTTCAGCCTATTTGCCATTTCTGCTTCAAGGCTTCTCCAAATGCTTGCCCAAGCTGCTCTCTCTCTCTCTCTCTCTCTCTTTTTTTTTAAAGGAATTCCTTTATTTTTATTATTTATTTATTTATTTATTTTTGGCTGTGTTGGGTCTTCGTTTCTGTGCGAGGGCTTTCTCCAGTTGCGGCGAGCGGGGGCCACTCTTCATCGCGGTGCACAGGCCTCTCACTGTCGCGGCCTCTCTTGTCTCTCTCTTTGATAAAGAGTTGACGCTGGCTGCACTCTAGACTGGAGATTCCGTTACATCCTCTTGAGTCCTCTTTGCTGCCCTGTGTATTTTTCCCTCTACTCTTACTCAGTTCTGAGGACTTCTAAAACTCTGCTCGTTTTTATGATATTTCTCATCGTCGGGGATAAGTATCATTTTTGTACTTGATGTAGAGAAAAGTCTAAAATCTCTGGGGTCAGATGAGCGTGCATTTGAGAGTCACCTACCTGCCAGCGATTTGACTTTTAGCTACTTCCTTTGCGCCTTGAGCGAAGATGCATCATCTGTTAAGTGAGTTTGTTAATAATAACCGATTCATACCGTTGTAAAGATTGAGTAGACAATGAGATTGGCCATCACCATTTCTGGCACAAATTAGCACTCAACAAATGTTTGCTCCTTCATTATATGGGGAAAAAAAGCTTATTCATTTATAGAAAAAAAAAGCTTATTAATATCATGCCACGGGATTTTAACTCTGGAGGGTAAAGACTGTGTCTTAATCGTTTCTGACCCTGCAGGGCTGTCACAGGGCCGAAAGTGTAAAGGAAAGAGGGGAACATCTGGTGGGGGGAGGCACTGACAAGGATGGGAGCCCATGATGCAAGTTCCTTGTTTCCTGAAGTGAAGAGAGCTCTCCAACCCTCTCACCAGCACCCACGACCTTCCCTCCAAATCTGGTTTGGGTCCCCCTGTAACACTTAGAAATCTAACCACCTGGAGGGCTTGTTCACACACAGATTAATGGGTCCGGCCTTCCACAGTTTTGGATTCAGTAGGTTTCTGGGCGTCTAATAATTTGCATGTCTAACAAGTTCCCGGCTGCTGCTGCTGCTGGTCTGAGAACCACATTTGGAGAAACACCGACTTTTTTTATTACCACTCCAGTCTGCCTCAGTGGTTCTCAACCGGTGGGGGAGAGGGGGGTCTATTTCGCACTTCTCAGAGGATATTTGGCAATATCTGGAGACGTCTTTTGTTGTTACAACTGGTCGGGGGTGGGTGCTCCCAGCATCTAGTGGCTAGAGGCCAGGGATGCTGTAAAACATTCTACAGTGCACAGAGAATTGCGTGGCCCGAAATGTCGATGGTGTCCAGGTCGAGAAGCCCTGCCCTTCCTCCCCCCATCCCAGGAAGTATTCAGAAGGACAACATCGGTGCGTCCACCCGGAAGTCAGCAGGCCCCACCTGCTGCCTTTCCCCTCCCTCCCTGCTTCACAGAAACAGCCTAAGGGTCTCAGTCCGCCCCGGGGCCAGAACTGTCTGATCCCATCACTACCCTGCCTAGAGTCCTCCCATGGTTCCTCACAGCCCTTTTCAAAAAGGCTGAGACCCTCCCTGTGCCTGCAGGGCGTGCTTGTCTCCCAGCTTCCTGTGCTCCATCCCCCCCAACTCCTGGCCCCCCCCCCCACTCTACCCTCCAGCCACTCAGATTCTGGCAGTGTGAAGCTCTCTCTCACCCTGGACCTTAGCTCATCTGATCCATTGGTCAGGAATGTTTTTCCTTATCTCTTGCTATATTAGTCTGCTAGGGCTACCATAATAAAGCACCACAGACTGGGTGGCTTAAACAACAGAAATTGATTTTCTTATAATTCGGGAGGCTACAAGTCCAAGATCAAGCTGTCGGCAAGTTTGGTTTCTTCTGAGGCCCCTCTCCTTGGCTGGCAGATGGACGTCTTCTCACTGTGTCCTCACATGGTCTTCCTTCTGTGTGTGTCTGTGTCTTAATCTCCCCTTCTTATAAGGCTGCCAGTCAGATTAGGGACCACCCTAATAACTTCATTTATTTATTTATTTTAACATCTTTATTGGAGTATAATTGCTTTACAATGTTGTGTTAGTTTCTTCTGTATAACAAAGTGAATCAGCTATATGTATACATATATCCCCATATCTCCTCCCTCTTGCATCTCGCTCCCACCCTCCCTAACCCAGCCCTCTAGGTGGTCACAAAGCACCGAGCTGATCTCCCCATGCTATGTGGCTGCTTCCCACTAGCTATCTATTTTACATTTGGTAGTGTATATATGTCTATGCCTCTCTCTCACTTCGTCCCAGCTTACCCTTCCCCCTCCGCTGTCCTCAAGTCCATTCTCTATGTCTGCATCTTTATTCCTGTCCTGCCCCTAGGTTAAACAGAACCTTTTTTTTTTTTTTTAGATTCCATATATATGTGTTAGCATATGGTATTTGTTTTTCTCTTTCTGACTTACTTCAGTCTGTATGACAGACTCTAGGTCCATCCACCTCACTACAAATAACTCAATTTCATTTCTTTTTATGGCTGAGTAATATTCCATTGTATATATGTGCCACATCTTCTTTATCCATTCATCTGTTGATGGACACTTAGGTTGCTTCCATGTCCTGGCTACTGTAAATAGAGCTGCAATGAACATTGTGGTACATGACTCTTTGAATTATGGTTTTCTCAGGGTATATGCCCAGTAGTGGGATTGCTGGGTCATATGGTAAATCTATTTTTAGTTTTTTAAGGAACCTTCATACTGTTCTCCATAGTGCCTGTATCAATTTACATTCCCACCGACAGGGCAAGAGGGTTCCCTTTTCTCCACACCCTCTCCAGCATTTACTGTTTGTAGATTTTTTGATGATGGCCATTCTGACCATTGTGAGGCGATACCTCATTGTAGTTTTGATTTGCATTTCTCTAATGATTAGTGATGTTGAGCATCCTTTCATGCGTTTGTTGGCAATCTGTATATCTTCTTTGGAGAAATGTCTATTTAGGTCTTCTGCCCATTTTTGGATTGGGTTGTTTGGTTTTTGATATTGAGCTGCTTGTATATTTTGAAGATTAATCCTTTGTCAGTTGCTTTGTTTGCAAATATTTCCTCCCATTCTGAGGGTTGTCTTTTTGTCTTGTTTATGGTTTCCTTTGCTGTGCAAAAGCTTTTAAGTTTCATTAGGTCCCATTTGTTTATTTTTGTTTTTATTTCCATTTCTCTAGGAGGTGGGTCAAAAAGGATCTTGCTGTGATGTATGTCATAGAGTGTTCTGCCTATGTTTTCCTCTAAGAGTTTTATAGTGTCTGGCCTTACGTTTAGGTCTTTAATCCATTTTGAGTTTATTTTTGTATACGGTGTTAGGGAATGTTCTAATTTCATTCTTTTACATGTAGCTGTCCAGTTTTCCCAGCACCACTTATTGAAGAGGATATCTTTTCTCCATTGTATATTCTTGCCTCCTTTATCAAAGAGAAGGTGACCATATGTGTGTGGGTTTATCTCTGGGCTTTCTATCCTGTTCCACTGATCTATATTTCTGTTTTTGTGCCATTACCATACTATCTTGATTACTGTAGCTTTGTAGTATAGTCTGAAGTCAGGGAACCTGATTCCTCCAGCTCCATTTTCTTTCTCAAGATTGTTTTGGCTATTTGGGGTCCTTTGTGTTTCCATACAAATTGTGAAATTTTTTGTTCTGGTTCTGTGAAAAATGCCATTGGTAGTTTGATAGGGATTGCATTGAATTGGTAGATTGCTTTGGGTAGTATAGTCATTTTCACAATGTTGATTCTTCCAATCCAAGAACATGGTCTATCTCTCCATCTGTTTTGTATTGTCTTTAATTTCTTTCATCAGTGTACTACAGTTTTCTGCACACAGGTCTTTTGTCTCCTTAGGTAGGTTTATTCCTAGGTATTTTATTCTTTTGTTGCAATGGTTAATGGGGGTGTTCCCTTAATTTCTCTTTCAGATTTTTCAACATTAGTGTATAAGAATGCAAGAGATTTCTGTGCATTAATTTTGTACCCTGCTACTCTACCAAATTCATTGATTAACTCTAGTAGTTTTCTGGTAGCATCTTTAGGATTCTCTATGTATAGTATCATGCCATCTGCAAACAGTGACAATATTACTTCTTCTTTTCTGCTTTGGATTCCTTTTATTTCTTCTTCTTCTCTGATTGCTGTGGCTAAAACTTCCAAAACTATGTTGAATAATAGTGGTGAGAGTAGGCAACCTTGTCTTGTTCCTGATCTTAGTGGAAATGCTTTCAGTATTTCACCATTGAGAACGATGTTGGCTGTGGGTTTGTCATATATGGCCTTTATTATGTTGAGGTAGGTTCCCTCTATGCCTACTTTCTGGAGAGTTTTTATCATAAATGGGTGTTGAATTTTGTCAAAAGCTTTTTCTGCATCTATTGAGATTATCATTTGGTTTTTATCCATCAATTTGTTAATATGGTGTATCACAGTGATTGATCTGCATATATTGAAGAATCCTTGCATTCCTGGGATAAACTCCACTTGATCATGGTGTATGATCCTTTTAATGTGCTGTTGGATTCTGTTTGCTAGTATTTTGCTGAGGATTTTTGCATCTATGTTCATCAGAGATATTGGCCTGTAGTTTTCTTTTTTTGTGACATCTTTGTCTGGTTTTGGTGTCAGGGTGATGGTGGTCTCTTGGAAACTAACAAAATTGGTGACCTATCCTTTTTCAAATAGGAATGGGAAATCATTTAGTGCCACTCACTCTGATCAGAGAGCAGCAGAACAGACAAATCATCATCCACTCAGGATTGAGGCTGACTCTCACTAGCCAAGATCTCAGACATCTAAATCTTCATAAGTAGCTTTCAAAGGGTTCACTACATTTATTTTACTCAAGGCAAAGATGGAACTTGACTTGGGGAGAATTTGTTGAAATAAATTGGAGTTTAAAAGACCCAGTTGAGATTTCTCTCTGTGTTGGATCAATCTGGATGTGGTCACCAATACCAGGACTCTCCCCTATATCCATACTAAAGAAGGAGATTGGCCTTAGATTCTTTTAGCTTCTGAAAAGCACACCATACTTGGCTTCACGCCAGACTCACTCCACATTACAATACTCTCTCCAGTTTCTTCCCAATCTTGCCCCTTCTAGTATTATAATACATAGCCGGGGGTCCCTCACAAAATAGATGCCAGTTTCCACCTTTCCAGGACCTCCTGACTTCAATGAAGACAGATTTTCCTCCTTCATCCCATCATCTTTTAGGCCGTGTTATTTTACCTGCATCTGAAGTGCCCTTATTTGTCCATTCAGACATATTTATGGCGTCTTTTTTTGTGCCTGGAACTGATGTAGATTCCGGGGATGGATAGAATGGAGGACCGATTCGACAAGCTCCCTGTTCTCCTGGAGCTCGGGCTCTGCATTATAAAAAATCCTACAATAGAGAGACTTCAGAGAACAAAGAAGGGAAATTTAGGCCCCAGTCAAGACAGCTTTAACATGGTAGATAAGAAGAAAAGCACAGGTAGTAAAACATATTTTACAGCACTTAGCTGGGAAAGCAAAGAGGAAAAAAAGAATCAATTATGGAAATAAAGGGATTAGTTCTTGAGAAGCATAGAGATGCTTGTTAGAACACAAAGACAGAGGGAGAGGGAGGTGAGTTGTTTTTATTTTTATTTTATTTATTTTTTTGTCCTTTACCTTAGGTCACTTCAGTTGCATTTGAATATTAAGCCCCTTTCTGGTTAATGATATTACAGCTATCAATGGCTGATTTTCTTACTGAGGGAGGTGGTAGAGCAGGGTGGGCAGGAAAGATCAAATCTGGCCTCACCACTTGCCAATCCTGTGATTTTGACAATTTCCCTCACTTCTGTATACCTTGGTTTTCTCATGGGCATGTATTTCCACAAAAAGAGATCCTTTAAAAAGAATAACCTACCACACCCGGCAGCTGTGAAGGACTAAATTAGAAAATGCATATGAAATGCAACCAGAGTGGTTGCCAAGCGCTGTGAGAGATGATTTTCACAAGTTGTAGATGAACTATTTACTAATGATAGCACTCTTGTTTGGCAGCTTTGTTTGCCACGCTTGGATACACAGGGCCCTAATTTGTTTTCCTTGAAGGGCCCAAGTAGCACCTTCCATTTTGTTTCTCACCTTGACTCTGGAATTTGAGATGGGCAGCTTCTTTTCGAGGGTTAACTGTGGCTTTTCTGTGCTTTATTTATCCAACAGATATTGGTGGAGTGCCTCTTCCTGGGGCTGGGGACAGGGCACTGAACTAAAGAAACAAATCTCTGTCTTCTTATGGCTTAAATTCTAGTGACAGAGAACATGAAAGGCACAAAAACTAAGGTCAGGAGGTGTTAAATGTTATGAAAGACACACAAAGCGTTATTAACCAATAATTGTTGGACATCTATTAGACACATCAAGGGCTGTGGAGGCAGAGGCTGCAACCACTGATGGAAACGGAAGTGGCCATTACAAGCCGGACTAATGCTGTAATACAAGGGAATGCATAATCTTTGTTTGGAAGATTGAAACTATCACAGCCTAGAAATTACCACAGGTGCGCTGATCAACCAGGACACATGCAAAAGGTGAGGACTTTGCCCAAAACTCCTGTAAATTCTATCCTCTAATCCTCAGATACGTTTACTACCTTTGTTCTAAACCAGAGATGCAAATTTGCAAGAAGAAGGAGAAGGAGAAGGAAAGACGGAGGAGGAGGAGAATGCAGCTAGAATGGATATAACGGAGTAAAACTGGACTTGATGTCTCTAAAAGGTCAATGTGGGATTTTAGTTTCTTCTTTAAGCGGGAAATGGAGACGGTGTTTGCCCCAAATAATTTGAGAATACTGCTTCTTTGTTCAATTAGGAAATTCCTCCAGAAGTGTTTTCACTGAAAAATTCAGTTAAATATAATTAAAAAGCTAAGGAAATCCCAACAGAGGAGGAAACTCAAGGCTTTGGAGTGGAGGGAGCTTCTCAGTGCCCTGGGAAGGCTCCCGAGGGACCTCTCTATTCTCTTCCTCTAGGAAGCTCTGCTCTACAGTCAGTGACAGTCCTCTCCCAGGCAGCTGCAGAGACCAAAGGCCTCTGGCAAAACAGCACGTTCCAGGGTGGTCAGTCTTGCTGGACATTTTGATCAGCCCTGGGAAAAGGGGCCCCAGCAGTGCCCTGCCCTGGTGCAGACAGCTGACCTCCTTTCTCCCCACCATCTTTGCAGCCCCCTAGCGGACAGGGAGCTGCGAAACGCCTTCAGAGTCAGAGAAACATGGGCTTGGTCAGCTCCTCCACCAATTGTCAGTGGTGTGGCCTTGGACAGTGAACTTAACCTCTCTATGATGTTTCCCTTTCTGTACAATAACGGTGTGTCCGTAGAGCTTAACCACTAGTATATGTGTTCATTATCTGGCACATGATAAGTGATCAATAAATGATCTCCAGGACCTTTATTATTGACCTCCGATCATGAAAGTCCACACAGAGCCTGTGGGTCCTGAAAGCAGAGAGGGATTCCCAGCTTGATTGAGGATGGAAAGGTGATTAAAGTGAGAAGAAGAGAAGATGTGGGAGTTTGGGATTCCAGTCTCTCTGTCTCTCTGCCTACCTGGGCTCCCTCTCAAAAGTCATTTTAATAAAGAAGATGTGGCACATATATGCAATGGAATATTACTCAGCTATAAAAAGAAAAGAAATTGAGTTATTTGTAGTGAGGTGGATTGACCTAGAGTCTGTCACACAGAGTGAAGTAAGTCAGAAAGAGAAGAAGAAATACTGTATGCTAACACATATATATGGAATCTAAGAAAAAAAAAAAAAGGTCATGAAGAACCTAGTGGCAAGATGGGAATAAAGACACAGACCTACTACAGAATGGACCTGAGGATATGGGGAGTGGGTAGGGTAAGATGTGACAAAGTGAGAGAGTGGCATGGACATATATACACTACCAAACGTAAAATAGATAGCTAGTGGGAAGCAGCCGCATAGCACAGGGAGATCAGCTCTGTGCTTTGTGACCACCTAGAGGGGTGGGATAGGGAGGGTGGGAGGGAGGGAGACTCAAGAAGGAAGAGATATGGGGACATATGTATATGTATAACTGATTCACTTTGTTATAAAGCAGAAACTAACACACCATTGTAAGGCAATTATACTCCAATAAAGATGTTAAGAAAAAAAAAAAGTCATTTTAGCCCGTGTCCACCTGTTCTCATATGTGAAATGAAGACTCAGATAAATAGAACTAACCTTTCCCCTCCTTCCCTGAGATTGTCGTCTGACACTCACTGGTGCCATAGGAAACACCTTGAAGTTCAACTAGAACAATGACCTTCAGAGCAGTACGTTTCACCCTGTGTGGGGATTTTCACACATATCATCATATATCATGATGATGACTTGATCACGACAAACATTTTTTGAGATCTCATTTTCCAGTTGGGTAACCAAGGTCCAGAGCTACAAAGGGACTTGTGCCAGACCACAGAGAGATGGAGACTCAGACCTGAGCCCAGTTCTCACAGCCAAGGTGTGAAGTCAAAATCCCACATGGATTCTCCTCCACGGAGCCTGAAGCGTGCCCGGCTCAGAGTAGGTCCAGACCCATGCTGAAACTGAGTGAGTTAATATCCATGAAGGGCTGTCGAGGGCAAACTCCAGGAACATGGAGGAAAGCCATCAAACAATGTTATGAAACCTACTTTGTGGTTCTGAGGCCAGGGGAGAGTGCACGGTGTGGATGGGTCACTGCTCGTGGGGCTTGTCTGCTCTTTCTCCGCGCAGTTTCCGTACTTGGAGAAGCTGCCCATCCTATGTCTTCCTTCTATGCCTTTTGCTTTGATTAACTGCAACTTTCATGATTTATATTGCCTAATTGCCTTTCAAATGGGTTATTCCTGGGTGGCAACCTTATAATGGGAGGTTTGTGGGTCTCTGGAGTGTCTTAAGTATGATATTGCAAAGCTCCAACTAAACAAGGCATGATCTCCTGATAGCACAAGGCAGATACAGGAAGGGTGTTGCGAGTCCTGTAGAGCAGCTCTGTTCCATAGAACTTGCTGGATGATGGAAATGTTCCACATCTATACTACCCGATACAGTAGTTACCGGTCACATGCGGCTATGGAACACTTTGTGACTGGTGCAACTTGGAACTGAATTTTAAATTTTATTTAATTAACATTTATATGTAAATAGCCACACATGTCTGGTGGCTACCATATTGGACATTGTAGCTCTAGAGTAATTCAAAGATTAATTTTGCAGAATGAGATTCGAATCCTAGGTCTACCACTCACTGCCTGCATCACCTTGGATGTGCCAGTTGGAGCTTCAGTTTTCTCATCTATTAAGTAGGCTTAGTACGTTGTCTTCCTTGCAACTCTGCTGATAGTTTAATAATATGTAGTATATTAAGTGTCTAGAAGAGTGCTTGGCACAGAAAATGAAAGCCCATTCAGTGAGAGCTATTAATATTACACTTACAATTGCGTGAATGAGGAGATCCAAAATACAGAGGAAACTTGAGTAGCATTTTTTCCTTAGTGTTAGTGCTTATGGGTGGAAGAAGGAATCCAGGACCGTTTACCTGGGATTTATCCATCTAACGTTTCTATGGAGATGATGGAGTGAGGCTGTGAAGACAGCTTACAGCAGAAACTTTCACCTACTTAGAACACATGTTACAGTGTATTGAAGGCCAGGAATCTTCTGTGGCCATGAATGCAACTTAGCGATGTTCTGAGGGGCCATCAGTTCTGCTCACATATCCCTGATCAGGTTAGGTGCCGGGTCATATAGCACCTTGATTGCACGTTGCAGATCAGGGTCTCCATGCCCTTCCTCTGCCTGGAATGTTATCTTTCACCGTACACGGCACCCTCTTGTCTGCCTTACCAATTTCTTCTTCTCTTGGACCTTCTTAAAGAGTCAGTTCAAACGTTGCTCTTCTTGGAAGTCTTCATCTATTTCTTCTCTGTGCCGCTTCCCTTGAACAAGCGTTTGTTGCAGCACCTGTGGATGTCTGCATGCCCGACTTCCTGTTAGAGGATCATATCTTTCAATCTCAAGAATTCTCTGAACCTAGTATAGAACCTGGTATGTAATAGGATCTAAGTAAACATTTGACAAGACAATCATGATGACAATAGCAAAGATGATGGTGATGATGATGGTGATGATGATACGGTGAGGATGATGGTGAGGATGATGGTGATGATGATGGTGATGATGATGGTGGTGACGGTGGTGATGATGCTGATATAGTGATGATGGTGACGATGGCAAACATTTATAGAGTGGTTGCCATGTTCTAGGCACTGTTACAAATGCTTTAATAGCATTCATTTAATCCTCACAACTCTACGTAGTAGCTACTATTTTTGTCTCCATTTTACATGTAAATAGAATGAATATCAGGGAGTTTTTGAAAAATTTTTCTAAGGTTGACCAAGCTTAGAAGTGGATTTCTTACTGAGGTGGCTACACGTCCAGGGTGCTAAAGCACCTACTCTCCCAGGAGATCTGACCCCTCGCATCTTCTCCCTGTGGACCCCACCATGAGAATGAAAGTCGCCCTGCCTCCTGTTGATTCGAGAGCCAAAGGACCAAGACCCCTGCATTTCAGCATAAATTGCCAAGCTTCGGAAATAGCCTGCTTGGCTCCCGAGGGCAGGAGCACATCCCCACGTCCCTTCCCAATTCCCAGGCACTTATCACTCAGACAGCTGCACTGGAATGATTTACAACCACGTCAATTACTTGGTGCTTTCCAGCAAGAAGCTGAAAAATGGCACATACTGTGGAATACCAATTGCAGAAACCTCTCACGGAGAGCAGCCCCTGGTGACTTTCTGCAGACATGCCTGCCTTTGCCCCCAACCCCACACACACTGTTTAATGACTCACCTGGCCCCGTGGCAGTCCTGCCTTGACTTAGCTCTAAGCAGCAGGGAGGAAAGACATTGAGATCAAGGCTGAGTGGGGTGAAATGTATATCTCGGTGGATTTTGTGTGTGGTGAAAGCTCCCCATGCCTCATGGAGCTTCAGGGTTTGTTCCTTCACATTCCTCTTCTTGACTATAAGAAATTGATTCATTTAACAAACATTTATTGTGCCCCCTTTATGTGCTACATGCTGGGGACACTGGGTTGAAAAAATACCCACCCTCCACCTAGTCTAGCTGGGGGGTGGAGGGGATAGAAGTAAATATTTGCTGTGCTGTGTGATAAATGTTGTGACAGAATAGAGCCTCGGGTGCTATGGGGGTCAAGAGAGGGGGTCTCACCCTGCTTGGGGAAATCTGGGAAGCCGTCACAAAGGAGGGGACATCTGGGCAGTGCCTCTAAGGCTCACAAGACTGAGAAGGCTGGGAGGGATGCCCAGGCAGAGGGGACAGCTTTTGAAAAGGCGGGGGGGGCATGAAAGGATGCTGTGATCACAGGCTGTGGTACCCAGTTACTTAATCAAACACTAATCTAGGAGTTGCCGTGAAGGTATTGTGTAGATGTGGTTAAGACTTACAATCAGTTGATTTTAAAGAAAGGAGATTACCCTCAATAATGTGGGTGGGCTTCATTCAATCAGCTGTAAGGGCTTAGGAGAGAGACTGAGGTTTCCTGAAGAAGAAATTCTGCCGCAAGTTTGCGGCATCAGCTCCCACTTGAGTTTCCAGCCTCCCAGCCTGCCCCATAGATTTCACATTTACCAGCCCCCCACACATCAAGCCAATTCCTTGAAATAAATCTCTTAATACACATATGTATATCTCTATCTCTAGCTTGGTTCTGTTTCTCTGTAGAACACTGACTGCCACAGATGCCGTAAGTGTAGAGATTAGTTTATGTTTCCATGTGGCTGGAGCTTGGGGAATCTGGCTGGCTGTGGAAGAAGATGAAGCTTGTGGAGCAGAAGGAAAGAGACTTAACTTTTTCATGAGGACGATGGGGAGCCATGGAAGGAGTGGATGTGAGGCGGCTTCAGGTATGTGTCTCAGAAAGGTCATCCTGGTGGCTAAGTGGAGGACAGCCCTGTCAGCCCCTCCGTGTGTCCCGTGCCTCTCCTGCCTCATCCTCTTCTCATGAGATCATCCCAAGGATGCCGATCACCTCGGACAGTCAGCATCGCTAACAGAAATAATTGCGAGGGTGGCTCCTGATTCACACGGACCCAGGTCTGAGGACCAGCTCTGCCACTCGCCACACTGCAACTTGGATGAGGCTCCTAAACTCTCCAGGCCTCAGTCCCTTCACCTGTAAACAGGGGTACAACAGTCCTGACCTCTAGCTCGTGGCAAGGATGAAATAAGACAAAGCCTGCAGAGTTGTGCTGGGGATCTTTTCACCCTGCTCAACCCTCTCTGTGCTCCAAGAGCGGAAACCCCTCCAACTGCATCACCCTTCGCTCCGTTGCCCTCTGGTTTTCAGTGGGTTTGGTCCTCAGGAGCCACGGCAGAAACTGGAAAGTGCGTTTGTTCCCCTGGTCCCTCCCCGCAGCCTTGGGAGGGACCAGGGGGAACAAACAAACAAACAAACAAAACAAACAAAAATTAAAAATCTGTGCTTCTGCTGGGCAGCCCTTTCCTACAGCCACGGCTGCTCCCTGAGCTCCTGGAGCCCATCCTTCTCCTGACCCTGGAGGCTGAATAGCCTTTATGGTTTCCCACTCTTGCCAACTCTGGTGTACTTCACCATACCCCGTAACCTGACCCCCATCTTTGTAACTATACGCCTCATTAAACTCTCGCCAATTACCTGTTTGTTGTGTGCCCACCACACAGTAAGAATCCAATAGGTGATCTTCATGGTTAGCTATTATCACCATATTGTTATTATATTGATTACGATAAAACTGAGATACCAAGAGACCATATTAACTTGTTAAGGTCATACAAATAGATTTAATTCAGCAAGAACCCTGGGTGTGCTAGCTGCTTTATACCCACAGCAACCCTCAGCAATCATTACTATTCTCAGCTCCATCCACAGGTGAGAAAACTGAGGCCCAGAAAGGTTAAGACACTAGCCTGAATGAGCACAGCTAGTAAAGGGGAGATCCTGGATTCAGACACAGAACTTTGGGACTTACCCTGCCCTATGGTGATGCCACCTTTTTTTTTTTTCCTGCCTGACCCTAAAATCCCACCACTGGTGTCCTGTCCTATGTTCTTGCTGCAAGAGTCAAGGCATCCCTGTCTCTTGTGATAGCCACCTTGTCTGAGGAGATAAAATCAGACTGTGAGTTCATCTGTCTATGAAAGCCAAGAGGGGTTGGGACCTGAAGATGGGTGAATTTCTGCCACATGTGTAATTTATTGCCAGAAGCGCCCCCTGGAGTCAAATCAGAACGTGGTCTCCAGATCTCGCCCATCCGCCCTCAATCATTTTGGATTCTGGGGAGGATGTATCAGGCAGTCAGACATGTCAGCTCCCCAGGATGGGGGCTCGCAGGGTCCACCCCAGCCCCACTGGATTGCTGACAGCCCCGGCTGACAGCCTCGGGTACCGGGCTTCTCAAGCAGAAGAGTTTGGATCAGTGCGGTGCTGTCATAAATTATGGCCCACGGCTGGGCAACTAGTCATCCATCATGCCTTCGCAAGCCCGCTGGAACCGAATCATCGGGACCCTGCAGCCTATTCTTCTAGCTTAGGGTCTGAGATCTCATGGTCAGAATTAAAAGACATCTGTTCTACCCTCTGTTTTGAAATTTCTTTGTATCTAAATTGTTGGTATTTCTTGGGCTGTAGCTTGGTAAGTGTTTAACGTCGGAATAATGGAACTTTGGGGTTCAGAAAGTCCTTTGGTTTCATTTCAATTTCTTTTGCTTCTATTACATCTAGGGAAAAATTAATTTAACATTGTATTTCAAAAAGTCAGGATACAATGATCCTGTTTTTTATCATTTTCTTTCTATATGTTCATCTCCCATCTATTAGTACATGACCTTAGAAAGATGTCTGGAGTGACCTTCATCAAATGTGAACTATGGTTATTTCTGGATGGTGGGATCTGGGGTAAGTTTGCCATTCTTCCTTTGTACTTTCCCACAAAGACACTTATAATTTTCTTAAGAGAGAAGGCGGTGTATAGAAGCTCAGAACTAAAGAGAGGACCCTGAAGATTTTCACATCCAGATGAAGAAACAGAGGATCAGAAGGGGCAATGGATTTATCTCAGGTCACACAGTAATTTGATTGTTGAAGCAAGACCAGAACCAAGATATAGATCTCAGACTAGGTTTTCCCCCAATATTCATTCATTCATCAAAAATTTAGCAAACGTGTACTTGGAAATAAGATGAATCCAAGGCAGTCCCTGCCCTCAAGGAGACAGAGAGGGGAATCAAGGCTCATATTGTAATCAATGAACTTATGGAGGAGAGAAAACACAGGGGCCGTGAGAGCACAGAGGAGGCAGGACAAAGCCAAGGCAGGGGAGGAGAGAGAGCTTCCAGGAAGCCCCCTGGAGGAGAAGGTATTAGCAACTGTTGGTTAGATACAGAGCAGGCAGGGAGCAGGTCTCAGGCAAGAGAGCAGCATGGGCTCATTCGTGAATGCAGGAGAAAATGGGAGCCATTTGTCTGCTAATGACTTGTCACCACGTGGCTAAAACACAGGTGAGAAGTAGGGGTGGGGCTAGAGGAGGCATCTTGCTGGAGGGGTTGACAGGGGCAAGTCACAGTTCCCTAGAATCTGCTTGGAAACCCCATGAGAATACAGCCTTGATCTTTTTTATTCACAGCAGAATCCCAAGCACCTATGACAGATGCTCAGTAGATGTTTGTTACATAAGTGCTCAGCTAAGATGGCACCCCCTCCAGGAAGCCTTCTCCAACTCCCCCCCCCACCCCAGTGCCGAAATTAACCTCTCCCTTATTTCTATTTCATAGACCTTTGCCCATTTATAATAATGTGTCTGGTAGAAGAGATCATTTTTTTCCATGTCAGTCTCCCTCCATTAGACCATAGGCTCTAAAAAGAAAGGAAGCACTGATTCCTCTCTGCATCACTCCAGAGTATCTGGCACACAGGAGGTACTCAATAGAGGTCTGATTAAAAGACATCTATTAGGCTCCCCTTATTCCAAGCCTCCCCTCCCAATTTATTTGAAGCCTTTTGCTACACCTGGACACAGTATCTAAAATTCTAAACACCTAAAGGGCTCACTAGTGTCTGCAGGAAGGATCCTGTTGGGATGGAGAGGACTGTAGTGGATAACTATTGGTTCCCCCTGTTCAGGAATCCTTCCCCCTTCTATTGGTTACAAACACTTTTGTTTTCCTTTGGTGAGCTCCTAACTGAATGCAATTTCGGTGGGAATGTCTCTGTCAAGGTGACTCATCCAACCCTCAAATAGTAACATTTTGCAAGAACATATGTAGAGGAATGATATACATTGACTGCACTGGAAAGCTTGTCCATGGGAAAGGGGAAGTGAAATGGGGAGTGGGATTCAAGTGGAATACGGAATAAAACAGAAGAGAAAAGTTGACATTGTTGCATATTCTACGAAAAGGCATTAGGGAAGGGAGTTGACTTTAAAAGGATAGGATGGCAGGACCTGGAGAAGCAGGTGGAATCTGACCAAGGACAAGCTTTGGCATCATCCAGGGATCAATGGGGCAGCACCTTGCTTCCTAGAGGGTCTATGGACATGTTTTCCATGAGCGAGAGGCTGTTTTCTGGAAGCCTGTGAAGGACTGACTGAAGTCGTTCACTGCAATCTGTGTCTCCTCGGTACTACATGTTCTGATGTCAGGGAGTTACTACAGTCACACTGCTCGGACCAGGAGAGAGACACCTTCCTACTTTGGTTCCATGAGTCACTATTTCTCAGAACAGAAGGATCAGAAGTCATTAGCAGAAAGCCACTACATTAATATGCATTATTGGGTATTACTAACTAGTTCAGGTCAACTTCTGATAAATTATATATAGTTCTAATTTCGTAATCTTTTAAAAGTCCTGAATAAAAGAATGTGGGGGCTTCCCTGGTGGTCCAGTGGTTAAGACTCCAAGCTCCCAATGCACGGGGCATGGGTTTGTTCCCTGGTCGGGGAACTAAGATCCCTCATGCCGCACGGTGCAGACAAAAAAAAAAAATTGTAAGTATTAGTATAGATGAGCGGTTGGAGGAGTGAGAAGTCCTTAATAAATATTGTGGTCGAGATTCTGTGGTTCTCCAGCAATTCTACTCCTATGTATCTGCCCAAGAGAAATGAAAATATATTCCATATGGATTTGGGCTTGTGCACAAGTTATTGAGCAACCTTATCCACGACACCCAAATACTGGAAACAGCCCCAAAGTCCATCAACCATTGAACAGATAAACTCTGTTATAGCCATAAAATGTGATACTACTTAGCAATAAAAAGGAACAAACTACTGATACACAGACACATAATTGAATCTGGAAAGCACTCTGCCGAGTGAAAGAATCCAAACACAAAAGAGTACATATTGCATGATTCCATTTATATGAAATTCTATAAAAGACAAATATACTCTGTAGTGACAGAAAGCAGATCAATAGTTGACTGAGGCTGGGGGAGGAGGATTGAATGGGAAGGGATACAAGGAAACAACTGAGTGTGATGGAAACTTTCTGTATCTTGATAGTACAGGTATATACATTTGATAAAAGTTCATGAACAATACACTTAAAATGTGAGCATTCTATTTAATGTTAATTATAACTCAATAAAGTCGATTAAAAAGTTGCTGGGATATTAAGTGAATAGAACAGATGACAATATCCTTCTATTAGGGTGCTAGAATAGCAAGCACTATTCCTCTCTCAGTGGGTTACACTACTTTAAATGATGCTCTTCCTTTTATTACAGGCTGCTTGAAAAGACCTAATGAAATAGCATATTGAAAATAATAACAACAATAAAAATAATTATAATGAGAAGGAGGAGAAAGAACAGGGCATTTATTGAAGATTTAATATGGACTAGGACCTCTAACAACTCTACAAGGTATGTACTATTATTAACCTCATTTTACAGATAAAAAAATTGAGGCACTGAGAATTTAAGTGACTTAAGATCACAAAGAAAGTAATAGAGCTAGGGTTCAATCCCAGATAATCTGAGGACAGAGGCACACTTTTAAGCTCTCACCTTTACAGGCTACAGGGCTCTGTATGAGCTGTAAAATGTATAACTGTCTTAAATGCCTTTACCCAGAGGAAAAATGAAGAATAGAAAATTCATGCATTAAGGCAAGCAAGGAATATGGGGACTCTCGTACCTTGCAGGTAACAGCTATCTCTATACTTAGTCACAGGGTGCTTCATATGTTGAGAATGAACAAGAGTAACTTCTATTTTTTTCTAACCTTCTTTATAGCGAAATTCTCTTATTTACTTTAAATTTGCCACCAAAGTTACCATAAAACCAATTAACAAATTAACAAAAGAGATCAACAGTTGGGCCATGAGTAATGGCTACCTTTCTCTCATGGTGCACAAGGGTAGACAAGATAAATGAGATTGAAGGATGACTCTGATTATCTGGACAAAAGCATGAATAATTATGTGGCCATCAACAGCCCCTGAGCTCCGCATTCATTGGAAAGTCAGTTCTCGGTACTAACACAGCAGATCTGTGCAGCCAGTGTGGCCAGGCTGGTCTCGAGCCTGGAGGTGCCCATCTTCTCCTCTGAGGCCAGGGAACTTATGGCAGTTCTATGTTGTACTTGGTATGGCATGGTAGAAGTGAGCACAGAGGGCAGAGAGGAATGCCCAAGGGCATGGGATGTGTCATTGGCTAAGGACTGAGCCCCCTTCAGCTTCATCCACTGACACTCAGCTCATCAATTATCCCTGAAAGCAGCTGATGGAAGAAAAGCCCATCATGGAAATTGGAGCTGGGTCAAACATGTAAAGCTTGGTCATATGTAGTGGTTATAAAGTTCTGGAGCCCGACCGCCCACATTCAAGTCCTGACTTGGTCAATCCTAAAAGGGTGACTCAGGGAAAACAAGTTAACATCTCTGTGCCTCAGTTTCTCCATCTGTATTGTCTAAGTTTTAAATCAAGAGTGCTTAGCAGTGCCTGGTCATAGTAAAAACTCAATAAATGTCAGCTGTGATTGCCATAATCATAGAAATTGGTACAATTCCAAGATGCATCTTCTTTACATTTTAAGTTCTGAATGCATCTTAAAATTTATGTGTTTTCTATAAATCTAAAATTATTCAAAGACTCCAAGCAGCCAAAGCAATCTTGAGAAAAAAAAGCAGAGCTGGAGGCAACATGCTGCCTGTCTTCAGGGAGCATGTCCTATACTACATGTTCTATACTTCAGGGAGCTTTGTCCTATACTTCAGGGAGCTTTGTCCTATACTTCAAATCTACAGCTATCAAAACAGAATGGAACTGGCACAAAATCAGACACATAGATCAATGCAACATAATAAAGAGCCCAAAAATAAACCCATGCACTTATGGTCAATTAATCTACAACAAAGGAGGCAACAATATACAATGGAGAAAAGACAATCTTTTCAAGTGATGGTGGGGAAATTGGACAGTTACATGTAAAAGAATGCAATGAGAACATTTTCTCAAACCATATACAAAAAATAAACTCAAAATGTATTAAAGACCTAAACATAGGACCAGAAACCATAAACTCCTAAAAGAAAAAGTAGGCAGAACACTCTTTGACAAAATCGTAGCAATATCTTTTTTGGATCTGTCTCCTAAGGCAAAGGAAATAAAAGCAAAAATAAACAAGTGGGACCTAATTAAACATAAAAGCTTTTGCACAGCAAAGGAAACTCTCAATAAAACAAAAGAACAACCTACTGTGAATGGGAGAAATTATTTGCAAATGACATGACTGATAAGGGGTTAATATCCAAAATATATCAATATAAACAGCTCATACAACTCAATGTCAAAAAATCCCCCAAACAACTCTATTAAAAAATGGGCAGAAGACCTGAACAGACATTTTTTCCAATGAAGACACGCAGATGGCCAACAGGTACATGAGAAGATGCTCAACATGATTAACTATCAGAGAAATGCAAAGTAAAACCACAATGAGATATCACCTCACACCTGTCAGAATGGCTATATCAAAAAACACAAATAACAAATGTTGGTGAGAATGTGGAGAAAAGGGAACCCTTGTACACTGTCGGGGGAATACAAATTGGTGCAGCCACTGTGGAAAACAGTATGGACATTCTTCAAAATACTAAAAATAGAATTACCATATGTACTAATAATTCCACTCTTGGGTATATATCTGAAGAAAATGAAAACACTAATTTGAAAAGATACATGTGGGACTTCTTTGGTGGCGCAGTGATTAAGAATCTGCCTGCCAATGCAAGGGACATGGGTTCGAGCCCTGGTCCGGGAAGATCCCACATGCCGCAGAGCAACTAAGCCCGTGAGCCACAACTACTGAGCCCACGTGCCACAACTACTGAAGCCTGCATGTCTAGAGCCTGTGCTCCACAACAAGAAGCCACCGCAATGAGATGACCGCGCACCTCAACAAAGAGTAGCCCCCACTCGCCACAACTAGAGAAAGCCCACACACAGCAATGAAGACCCAATGCAGCCAAAAATAAATAAATAGGGCTTCCCTGGTGGCGCAGTGGTTGAGAATCTGCCTGCCAATGCAGGGGACACGGGTTCGAGCCCTGGTCTGGGAGGATCCCACATGCCGCGGAGCGACTAGGCCCGTGAGCCACAATTACTGAGCCTGCGCGTCTGGAGCCTGTGCTCCACAACAAGAGAGGCCGTGATAATGAGAGGCCTGCGCACTGTGATGAAGAGTGGCCCCCACTTGCCGCAACTAGATAAAGCCCTCGCACAGAAACGAAGACCCAACACAGCCATAAATAAATAAATTAAAAAAAAAAATTTATAAAATAAATAAATAAATTTATTTTAAAAAAAAGAAAAGAAAAGATACATGCACCCCAAAGTTCATAGCAGCATGATTTATAATAACCAAGATATGGAAGCAACCTAAGTGCCCATCAACAGATGAATGGATATATATGTGCAATGGAATATTACTCAGCCATAAAAAAGAATGAAATTCTGCCATTCGCAAAAACATGGATGAACCTAGAAGTTTATATGCTTAGTGAAGTAAGTCAAACAGGGAAAGACAAATACTGTATGATATCACTTAAAAGTGGAATCTAAAAAATAAAACAAACCAATGGATATAACAAAACATAAACAGACTCACAGACATAGAGAACAAACTAGTGGTTACCAGTGGGGAGAGGGAAGGAGTAAGGGGCAAGATAGGGACTGGGGATTAAGAGGTACAAACTACTTTATGTATAAAATAAATAAGCTACAAGATATATTGTACAGCACAGGGAATATAGCCAATATTTCATAACTTTAAATCTATAAGAACATTGAATCACTATGTTGTACACCTGAAACTAATATAATACTGTAAATCAACTATATTTCAATAAAAAATCCAGAATTAAAAGTTTATTTAGAAATTCATGCACTAATTGAATGTGGTAATGAAGCTCTGACTAGTTTTTTTTTTAATTCCTAATTAAAAAAAAAACAATGTTACTAAACCAAGAGGGTAACTTACACTGGCATCTTAGAATCAAAGTAGCTAAGTATTAATAGGGCCCCTGGATGAGGCACTCCAATGGGCATGCCCCCACCAAGCATGCGGCCCCCTCCCCCAGGGATGCGAGGCCTTCTTTGACCTTGGCCACAGAATTATGGAAGTAGCTCCACAGAGGCGTGGGCCCGATTCCCCAGGGCCACGTTACCACACCTGTTTGTTTGTTAAGCCCTTGTTTGCAGAGTCTCACCGGGTTGTCTGGTTTCTCTTACAGGGCCCCCTCCCCCAGGAATGCGCCCACCAAGGCCCTAGACTCATCTTGGCCCTCCTCAGCTCCCTGCCTGTTTCCCGTAAGGCTGTACAGAGTCCTTTTACTTCCTTGTGGCCTGTGACACTAGTTTATAATAAACTCTTAAGAGAATATTATAAATGCAAAAAGAAAAATTCCTAATTAAAAAAAAAACAATGTTACTAAACCAATGGGGTAACTTACACTGGCATCTTAGAATCAAAGTAGCTAAGTATTAATAGGGCCCAAATATATGCTATAGATGAAGAAACAATGATAGGTTTTTGCTCAATGAATGGAGCAGTGACTTTTGCCAATTCTTCATATGCACATGCTCTTCTCACCACAGGACCTTTGCACATGCTGTTCTGTCATGTTCTCCATTCTACCTTCTTCACCTAGTTAATATCTTATCATTCTTTAGTTCCCATCATTTCCTCAGGAAAGTCCTCCCCAACTTACCTGTCTAGGTTAAAACTTTCTAATATCATTTGCCATTTCATTATAGCCCTTGTCACAGGTGTGATTTTATGTACATTACACAAAACTGAGTTACTATCTGTCCCTTTCAATAGACTTGAAGCTCCATGAAAGGAAGAGGCTGTATCTTCCCTTACTCATCACTGTATCTCCAGCTTTCAGTACAGACTCTGGCATACAGCAGGAGCAGAATAAGTATCCTTTGTAAGAATGAATAAATAAATGAATGAGTCTGGGAGACATCATAGATCCAGTTGCAGAGCCTGGCATTTCAATTTTTAGTGTCCATTTGAATGAAAATTTGATTCACGTCTATTAAATTGCACTAAAACCTAAGCTCCATGAGGCTGGGAGTCTTGTCTGCTTTTATCTGTTGTGATCCAGCGTTCACATGTTTTATATTGTACTATAATTATTTCTGTCCTTGCCGCAACTCATCTCTACTACCTTTGAGAGTCATGAAAACAGGTATTATATCCTGGCCCCTTGTACGACAAAGAGTCATAAATCTGCAGCCAAAGCTCAGATTGGTTTCCCAAGCTTCAGCTCAGTGAGTCCATCTCTCACTGACATTGCATCTTAAATTAGACAGTGCTACTTGGCTTCCCCACAGACAATTTAACATGTAGGTAATATTCAAAGTTGGACTCCCTGTCCCCCTAAGTCCCCACAGGGCTCGCTCTCTGGACAGTGAATAAATGCAGGTTCCTCTAGTACCCAGGATCTCTCTCTCTCTGTTGCAATTTACAAGAAGGCATTACCTCACCCCTGCATGGTATTATCATAGTGGCAGACAGTTAACTTTCCAGGCAGCATGAAGAGGTGAAAAGAACATGGGCTGGGTGATCAGTTAGTTTGGGTTCAAGTTCCAATTCTACTCAACACTATGAAGAGGGGGGAAAAGAGTGGATTATTAAGCAGTATATATGATGTTAAGACCTTTTCACATACGATTTCATTCAATTTATAATAAATCTATGGAGTGGGTATTACAATGCCATTTTAATAACTAGGAAATGGAGATTCAGAGAGGTGAAATAGCTTACTCAAGGTCACCCAGTTGTTAAGTAGCAGAGATTAGAACCCAGATCTCTCTGACCTCAAAGTGGAGCTCTTTCCTTTATACCATCTTGCCTTGTGCCCTGGGTGTGTGAACTTGAGCAAGATGCTTCACCTCTCTGATCCTGCATTTCCTCATCTGTAACTGAGATGATTACCACACCTACCTCCAAAAGCTGCCCTGAGGATCCAATGATAATGCATATGAAAGGCAATATATAAATGCCAGTTATCACTGCGCTCAATATCCACAAACAGGTAGATCAGAAGGAATAAATTCTTTTGTTGGTCTGTTTAAGACTGAAGAGAACTCTTATTATTCCCGAAAGAGTTATCACAGCTGGAGAAGCAGCCATGCAATTCCTGCAATAAAAGTGTACGTGGGGGGAATCAAAAGGCAACACAACTGTCTTCCAACCCAGCCTGTTTTTATTTTTACCGAAACACAATTTCAGATTCAATGGCTTATTCTTCGTCTGAAGTGTGAGCATTTATAGCCCAGCTGCTGGAAGCAAGAGCGGAGCAGTTAAATACTGTTCCGCACGCTGGCCCCCCTCCAGCCGCCCGACAGAGGACTCGGCACACTGCTGAGTGTCAGCAATGTCAATCCCTGCCTTTCACCCCATGCTCTGCCTTTCCCTGTACAGGCGCCGGTATGCATGAGAACATATTGTCAACTCTGTACTGCCACCTGTTAGAATGGTCCATCCTAGCCACTAGGTTAGCAGTTGGTGTGACACGCCGGTTGGCCCCAAATAACCATGCTTTTCCCACAACTCCAGCCTCCTACCTTGGCTCAGTTCACCTGTTGGCTGAGATTTGCTTCTGGGTGAGTTGCCCAATGATGAAACCGGGGATTGTTCATACTCACGTTGCTTAGAAACCCAGTTTCTTTTTGCAGTAGACGGAAGAAAAGAGAGCAAATAAACACAGAGGGAACAGAGGGGAAGAAGCCACAGCACTGCCCTCAAAGAGTCTACAATTTACAAGGAGACAGAAATGTGAATGGACAAAAACAACGGCAGTTGCTTCTACAGTGTTTGGGATGTGCCAGGCCCTGCTCTAAGTGTGTTAGATCATCTACCACATTTAAACCGCACAATAATTCCAAGAGGAAGGTACTAGCATTGTCCCCCATTTCACAGATGAGGAAACCGAGGCTAACTTGAGCAAGATCATGGCCAGTAAGTGGTAGAAACAGGATGTTGGATTTCAAGGGTCTATGCTCTTAGGCACTGCATTATAGCTTCTCTCAGATGATTATAATACAGTGTTGGTTAATGAGGGGAGTTTTAAAGATTGTTCACGGACAGAGGCAATCACGTGTGCAAAGACCCTGAGGTACCAGAGAGCCTGCGCATGGAGGGGGCAAAAAATATCTCATTTCAGTTGGAGCATAACAAGCCATGGGGGAAAAGGAGAAGATGGAAAAGTGTGGAGGACATGTGACTGGAAAGGTGGGTTCTGGTTGGGCTGGAAAGAGCCCCGAATGCCAAGTTAGAACCTTGGACTTGGACCTAGTAAAATGGGGACCCACTGGCATTTAGGAAGGGGAGTGACATGAGCAGTTTAGAGCTGGGAATTACCTCTCAGCCGGTAATGTGGAGGATGGACCTAAGACAGGAGGAAACAGGAAGAGGGAGAGAGGCTGTCCCAGGCTGGTGACTGAGAACAGAAAGAGTCACCATCTTCTTCTGTTTCCTTTTTCAGGAGGGTCATGGGGGTCCCTGAGGATCCCCTTGCCCCAGGTGAGCCCATCAGCCTGAAAGCTTGTGTCTTGGCAGTAGCATGCTAGCATGTAATCAACACCTGCTTATAAACTGGATTGTAAGGCTTCCAAGGAGTGAGATTTGGCCAATGACACCACTGACAGAGAAGCCACTGTGCCCTTCCAAGTCTGAAAAGTCTAATGAGAAACTCAAATTTCTGGACACTTGCAAAGGATAGGAAGCCACTCACAGTTGAAAGGCATGCTGGAGGGCATTTGGACTTTGCCTGCCTTAAGGAAACTCCTCATCCTCCACTGGGAGTAGTTTCATGGCGCCTGCCTGCTCCACCTCCCCACAGTTGCAAAGATGGCCTGGACTTGTCATAGGACTTCATTTCCTCAACTGTGATCACCCCAGGGGTGGACTGTACAGGCAAGTAGAGTGACCAAGGGTTCTGTGAAATTTGACATATGGATGCAAAGTCAGAGAAGGGCCCTGCTGGTGGCCAGCATTCCTGCCCTATGTAGAGAATGAACCTAAAAATGAAGCAACATCAAGCGAAGCAGGACCAGAGATGGAGAACAACAGAGTCTTGATTATACAGCTGAGCCTATGGATATAGTTGAGCGTGAAATCTACGGGATCTATCCGCAACTTACATACTTCTCTTCCCAGCATTGCCAACAAATTGGAATTGAATCCCATTGGCTTATTCCCGAGTCAATCACTGAGCCCAAGGGGATGGAATTTGCTGATTGGCCAGGTTTGAACCACATGACCCTTCCTGGAGCCAAGGTCTGGGATGCGAGTTGGACCCCATCAGAATCACATAAACTGAAAGTAGGGATGGGTGGCTTCCAAGCAAAATCAAAGTTTTATTACCAGAGGAAAGAGAAATTGTTTCTGGACAGGCAAAAAATAATAGATGTACTCTACAACCTTTTGCAATACAAATGTTAAGATGACATCAATCTTTCAAACCCACTTGAGCTGAGCTACTTAGAGAATAATTCCACTGAGGTGAGAGCTCTTGGGATGGGAGGTACATGGGCAGTGGCCCTCTTCATTTCAATCCCTGTTCTGAACCTCATCTCTTCATCACTCTGCCCTACCAAAAGCCACTGGGTCAGCTAAAACACAAAATTTTGTTTCTGTGAGCCCAAGCCCTTTGCTTCCAAGTTCTCATGACTTTGCCCTTACATTAGCATTCATGAACTCAAACTGTCAGAGAGTCTCGGGTAATTAGAAGCAATAAACAAATGTTAATTAGCACTCTGGCTGTACCCAGAGGATGACATAGGCAGAGACCCAAGCCCTGCGTTTGTGTTTCCAGGATTCCTTGAATTCCCACATCTAAGAACCCTTTACGAAGCTTCTTCTTTTTTTTTTTTTCTTAAGAAGGTCATTTCTTTTCTTTTTTTTTTAACATCATTATTGGAGTATAATTGCTTTACCATGGTGTGTTAGTTTCTGCTTTATAACAAAGTGAATCAGTTATACATATACATATGTTCCCATATCTCTTCCCTCTTGCGTCTTGATGAAAGAAAGAGCTCAGAGACAGTATAGCACTGGGTTCAAGGCATTGCCCTTTCCATACGATGCACTTGAATGTCAATCTCAACTCTGCCACTTACACATGCTATATCCATCGGCAAATTACTTCACCGCTGAGTCTCAGTTTTCTCCTCCATAAAATGGGAGTAATAATCATCTCTATTTTAACATGTTTTTGTTATGTGAATGAAATAATGAATGCAATGTGTACAGTACCTGGCACATAACAAGGGTTCAATAAATGAGTTTTTGTATGTGTAATACACAAGGGGGAAATTATAGGAGGTCAAATATGAAAATTGGGGTGTAGATTCCTCTTGGCTTCAACCATTCCCATCCCCAGTATTTGGTGTGGCGCAGTCACACCTCATGTGTGGACCAGTACAATGTTTTCCTGTCTGATTGGTTCCTTCTCTCTCTTTTCCCTCCAAATCATTTTGTGTTAGTTTCCAAGGATTGTGGTGACAAGTTACCACAAAATTGGAGGCTTAAAAGAACGTAAACGTATTGTCTCACAGCTCTGGAGGCTAGAAGTGTGAAACCAAGTCGTTGCAGGTTGGTTCCCCAGAGGTTCTGAGAGAGAATCCATCCCAAGCCGCTGTCCTGGCTCTGGCGGTTGCCGGCAAGCCTGGTGTTCCTTGGCTTGTAAATGCATCCTTCTATCTCTGCCTCCGTCTTCACACAGCCTTCTTCTGTCCTTCTGTGTCTTCTCCTCTTCTGTCCGTCTCATCTCCCTCTAGGCTTTGCCCTTGTAAGGACACCTGTCATTGGATTTAGGTCCTACCTAAGTAATCCAGGGTGATCTCATCTTGAGATCCTTAATTATATCTGCAAAGACTCCATTTTAAAAATAGGTCATAGTCACAGGTTCTTGGAGTTAGCATGTAGACATATCTTTTATTTGGGGGGGTGGTCACCTTTCAATCCACTATACATCCCAACACCACATCACCATTTCAAGGTCAATCTTCGCCAAACACACATCAAAAGGCCTACAAAGCCTTCTCATTTTCCACCCAAAAGTCTTCCAGCCGTGCTGGTCTGCCATTGAAGGCTCTCCCCCAGCAGGTCCTGAGCTTCTCCTCCCTTCAGGCACCTGGCTCTGGAGGTGCTGAGCTGCTGGCCCTCATCATTTTCTCATCCTGCCTCTTGCACCGTCCTTCCACCCATGTCCCCATCTTGGGCTCTGTATCACTTTTCTATTGCTCCATAGCAAATTGCCACCAACTTAGCAGCTTAAGACATCATGCATTTCTTATCTCACTCTCTCTGTGAGCCAGAAGTCCGGGAAAAGCCTAGTGGGGTCCTCTGCTCAGGGTCTCACAAAGCTGCCATCAAGGTATCTGCCAGGCTGTGTTCTCATGTGGAGGTCTGACCGGGGAAGAATCCCCGTCCAAGCTCATTAAGGTGTTGCTAGAATTAGTTTCCTTGCAGCTGTGGGACTGAGGGCTCAGCATTTTGCTGGCTGCTGGCTGGAGGTCACCTGTAGTTCCTAGAGGCCACCTAAAGTTCCCTGCCATATAGGATTCCTCCACATGGCTGCCCACCTCATCAAGCCAGCTAGGAGGAATTCTCAGCTCAGGGAGGGCCCTGTCTCCCTTTTAAAGGCTTTTACCTGATTACATCTGACCTATTTAAGATAACGTCTCTTTTAATGAACTCAAATCAAAAACCTATATGAGACCTTAACTACATCTGTAAAATCCCTTCACCTTTGCTCTATCATTTGGCTAGGATGTATCATAGGTCCAGCCCACACTCAAAGGGAGGGGATTGTACAGGATGTGACAACCAGGAGGCTGGACTTCCGGGACCACCACAGAGTCTGTCTGCCCCTTTGAAGTCTGTGCTCCAAAGAGGAGCTTCCCAATCTACCTCCCCCACCAAAGCCATTGCCATTCCTCTCCAGCTGGATCATCTCTCCTTCTTCCTAATTCTTGGTGGCTTCATTTTTAGCCCTCTTACAGCACTAACTGATTTATTTGAGAGGCAGCAACGTGGTACCACACAGGGGTAAGGAACAAGGACTCAGGAGTTAGACCACCTGGGTCCACCCTGGCCCCTCTACTTACTATCAGTGTAACCCTGGGCTACTCAACTTTCAAAGATCAATTAGAAACATACAGAAGAATCTTTTCATGGGGTTATTATGATGATTGAATGTGCTAATTTTTCTAATGCAGTTAACAGGGTCTGGCTCACAGCAAGGATCTAATATATGGCTATTTTGTGTGAGTCAGCATAGGCTAGGTTATATTGCAGTAACAAACAGCCCCAAACAGAAAAACTCAGGGGTTTAAAACAAACGTTTCTTTCTCTCACATGCTGTGTGCCCACTGAAAGTTAGCGGAAGGGTTCTGTGCATTTTAATCACTTAGGGTCCCAGATTGATGAGCAAACATCATGTTGAAGAGAGCAGGGGGGTCTTACCAGGCAAATGAATGGTCCAGCTCAGAAGCGAAATGGGACATGTGCTTTCAACTCATTGGCCAGAATGAGTCACATAATCCCACTGGGAGGCCAGGAGAAAACCTCCCAGGAAGCTGAACGGGGGAGACCCACACGTGGGTGCTCACTGAGTAATTTCTATTAAATTACCATGAACCTCATTTCACCTTAACAATATGATTTCATCCTCCTTTATCCTCAACAGCACCAGATCACAGTGCCTAGCGCAAGGTAGAACTTCAGGACAATATGTTAGAAAGCCTAACTTTAAAAATAGGACAGTTGCAATGCACATAAAAAAAGACTTGATCCTCTTTATAATATAATCTGAGGAGACTAAAAATTTCCATTCACACTCAAATATTTTCCCTGTTCACCTGCTACCATGTCTTATATTTCTGCCATTAACTTGATCCATTATGGTCTTTAGAGGTGCATTTGTAACAGCCCAAGGCATCAGACTGCCTGGGCAGGATAAGATATTTACTAGTGCACCGTTTACTCTCTGAGCCCGTTACCGAGGCTGCTGTTCAATTCAACCAGCATTTTCTGAGTGCAGTGCCAGGCAGCACACTCAAAGCCTGGTGGGTCCTAACGTGGACACAGTTCTCAAAGAACTCACCATTTAGAAATCTTACCATGCCAGGCAGAGTCTAGAGAATGGGACAGAAGATGGATACTTTTGAAGGAGGAAATAATAATGCCTGCTAATAATTATAAAGTGCTTTCTGGGTGCCCGGCTGAGCAAACTTAGACTTGGGAGATTTAATCCTCAAAGCAGCCCTAGGAGGATGGAGACTAGAATTTCCTTTTACAATTGGCAGATTGCAAAGGATTTCCACTGCTCCTTCTCGGGATGGGTCTTTGCAGGAGATATTAGTATACTATCAGGACTCAAAAAATTTGGAGCAAGAAGACAGAGGCAATGACAGCATTAGAGTTTTCCAGAAGCTGGTTCTGTTAGTAATCCTGCCTCTGTCACTCACTAGCAGTGTGACCTTGGGAAGTTGCATAACCTCTCTGTGCCCCAGAGCCTTCACTTGTGAGCATGGGCTCCTGAGTCCTCGTCTCCAGGGAACTGGCACAGGGTAGGTCCCCAGCCATCGCTCTCCACCTCTTTTTGCTCCCTCTTCTCGAGGTAGGAAGGGTAGCAGCAGGGACACAGAGACCCTGGGCAGGCTCCCAGCTGAAAACTAAGACAGTTTTGAATGAATGGCAAATTTCTTTGAATGGAAAATTTTTTTAAATTTATTTTTAAGACAATTTTCAAATAAGTTGAAACAATTATTTTCAGAGGCAACCAATAGCACCGACCAGGACTGGGAAGGGAAGAGATAAAGTTTTGGAAAATGCAAGCAATTAAACTCTATTAAAAATCCGTATGTGCATTTTTTTAATGCGGAGAAAGTAAGTCTAAGAGTTGACAAGTGAGCAAGGCTGGGCTCCAGCATCTTGGGGTGTTGGAATGAAAACCTTGCGAAGGACAGAAAATGGGCTCAGCGGCACAAACTTCTCGCCCTGAGCGACACACAGATCTGTGCGTTCGATGGTTTGGGACTTGGCGGCAAAGAGCAGTGGCAATAATTCTTTGCAAAGGAGGAGGGTCAGCAAAGCACAAGGAAAAAAATAGACAAAAGAAGAGAGCACGTGGGACAAGAGGAAGATGGCGGGGAAGGGGTCAGTTTTCTCTGCCTCACGTGGCTTTGGTGGCTTGTGGTAAATGAGTTTCTAATGATGTTTTTAAGAAGCGGGTCTTATTTACTGGGGCTGACGCAACTCCTGCTGCTTCCTGGGCTCTGTGCTGGGGAAGCAAATGAGGCAGGAGGGAGACGGCGTGAAACCGGGGTTGCTGGTCTCTTAGTCCTACTGGGAAGGACCCCAGGCCATCGCTCCCCCTTCCCCACTCCCCGCACTGGCCTCCGCTGTGTGCCAGCAATTCTGACCTCGGAGGATCACAGTTCTGTGTGGGAGGGAGACACAATCTGGCTGTGAGAATCCTGTGTAATCAGTGCTTCTTTGGGTGCCCACTGTGTGCCAGGCACAGTATTTTTTGAATGAACAAAACAGAGGAATAAATGAATGAGTGAATGGAACACTTGGCACTCTGTGGGCCCAGGGAGGGAGCACCCCAACCTTTGGAGTAGGGAGAAGGGAAGCAGGAAGGCTTCCTGGAGGAGGTGACACAGGAGGATTCAGAAAAGAAGATGTAAAGGGGAGTTTGAGGCAGAAGGGAGGGCGTGAGCAAGTGCCCGGAGGACTGTCAGAACATAAAATAGATAGCTAGTGGGAAGCAGCCGCATAGCACAGGGAGATCAGCTCGGTGCTTTGTGACCACCTAGAGGGGTGGGATAGGGAGGGTGGGAGGGAGGGAGACGCAAGAGGGAAGAGATATGGGAACATATGTATATGTATAACTGATTCACTTTGTTATAAAGCAGAAACTAACACACCATTGTAAAGCAATTATACTCCAATAAAAATGAAAAAAAAAAAAAAAAGAAAGAAAGCACATTCCGGTGCTGGGAATTTCAGGTCATTGGATTCAGGAGGAGGGTTTTAGAGGCAGGTGTGCGAGATGAAGGATAACCCTTATTGGGCCCTTACTGTGTGCCTGGGACATTTGGTGATACCTAGAGCTACTTTGGGTTATCACAACTGCAGTGGGGGAGGGGGTGCTTCTGGCATCGAGGGGATGCAGGTCAGGGATGTTTCCAAGCCTCCTGCAGTGAGTGCACAAGACAGCTCTCCTCCCAAACCCTGCTGTGTGCTGACCTTCTGCTGACCACTTGCATTTCCTCCTCCTCCTAGCCCCATGAGGCGGTGCATTCATCCCCATTTCTCAGGCAAGGAAAACGAGTGAGGATTGGAACCCCAGCAGCCAAGCTCCGGGTCCCTGCTAATAACTACAGGAAAGAAATCCATTGGCCATACTGTAAAGGTCTTCGGATGCCATGTTACAGAGTCTGGGCTTGTACCTGTTCTACAACGCACGAATATTTTTCATCTACAGATTTTCCACCTTTTCACGCACTAGCGTAATTTCCCCTGAAGAACCAAATGTTGGAGGTCAAACAAAATTCCCATTTGTAAGTAAAGACAGAGCAGAGACAGAGCAAAGGATTTGTCACTGCATTCATTATATAACGCTCCCTCCCCCGCCCCACGTCAGGCAAGCTCTGGCCTATTACTAAATACACCTTTAAGAACAATTGCCCTGCTTTATTCAGAAAGAACTTTAAAATATAATTAACGGAAGTCTCCCCGGATGGTTTCAGATCTTCCCTTCTCTTCAGTAGCAATACCAAGTCCAGTGAGGTCTGTTATTCTGAGACTTCCTTAAAACCCTAATCATGTGCACCGCGATTTCTCTGCAGCTCTTCGCGGAGGTGCGGTATCCTCAGCGCGTGCTGGTCACGGCTGCTTTTTCTCCTAATGAAGCCACACCGGCCGCTTTCCGTGAACAGCTGGACCGCCGCAGCTCAGAGGAGAGGGAGCTGCCTCAGCCTCAAGACGACCCAGAGCCAAGCTCAGAATATTTGCAAGCCGATGACTGGAAAATTGGAGTTCGGGACGATCGCCCCTGCAGTCCTTAATTGGATGCCAGCCAGAGCAGGACCTTCTCATGCTAGTAATATCCCTAGACTTCACCAGAGACTGGTGAGGTAGGAATTCACCTACCCAGGATACAGATGGAGAAACTGATGCTCAAAGAATCCGAGGTGTGAACTGTGGAGCTGGAATGCAGGCACTTCGATTAGCACAGAGTGTAATGAAATAATCACTTTGCATTTATTTGTTCAATGGCTTTAAAGCAGAAGCTACTTCTGATTCTGTATCCTACCTAGCACAGTGCCTTTGCCCAATAAGACTAAATCAGCCACACAAAGTGAACACATCACAGACGACCCCTGCAGGGACGCTCTTGACTGATTTCATTCATTTTTCTCTAAATAACTCTAATGGGGTGACAGCTTAGAGTGGGGTCCCTCTGCAATTCATTAAGAAGAACAGAGGGTCTGGATAGAGTCATGTTTGGGTTTGTATCCTGGTTCTGTCTCTCCCAGGCTGTGTTACACAGGGCAAGTGAGTTCACCTCTCTGAGCCTCTCTTCTTCTGCCTATAAAATGGGCATAATAACACCCACTTCACTGAATTGCTATGAGAATAAATGAGCCCAGAGCAGAGGAAATTCTTTTATTAAACTTTTAGTACACACTTGAGGTGATCATTTAATTCCCCAATCTTTTTTTTTTTAGGCTCTTACTCATTTCAGCACTAACTTAAATTTTATTTTCTCTTTGATATTTGAAGAAGTTGGGCTCAGAGAGGTTAAGCAATTTGCCTGGAGACACACAGCTGGATGGTGACATGGCTGGGATTTGAATGCAGAGCAGTCAAACTCTAAGTTTGTCTCTTTCTGAGGTACCTTGATGCCTTCTCAGAGGGCTTGAGAATCTGGCTTTTTGATTCCAAATTTAGAGTGTTCTGGGGGGAGGAGAGGGGACAAGGAAAATATTTCAAAGAATGGGAAGTAGAGGAGGAGAAATCTGTCTTTTAAAAGTGAGCACCGGTAGGTCTGATTTTGAGGAAAGCTGATTCTGCTCTAGGTCTGTTGTGTCTGGGGTTTTGCCCTCTTGAGGTAGTGAGTGCATCACATCAAATCCCTTCTCTGATGGGGAAGGATTATAAAACAAGAGAAAAAGTACAGGCAAGATGAAAACAGAAGTATGTATTTCCTGGAATGAAACACTGATATATAGCCTGGAGAGAAAACAGGCTGAGGTGTTAAATGGATGGTCTATAGGAACTTGTACCCAGAATATATAAAGAACTCTTACAAATCAATAATAAGAAGATAAACAACCTGATTTAAAAATTGGCAAAATATTTAAATAGACGTTTCTCCAAAGATGACATACAGGTGGCCGATAAGCACATGAAAATATGCTCAACATCATTAGCCATCAGGGAAATGCAAATCAAAACCACAATGAGATATCATTTCACACCCATAAGGATGGCTGAAATAAAAAAGATAGTAAGGAGTGTTGGAGAGGATGTGGAAAAATTGGAAGCCTCCCACATTACTGGTAAGGATGTAAAATGATGCAACCACTTTGAAAAATAATGTGACGGTTTCTCAAAATATGAAATACAGCATTACCATATGACCCAGCAATTTCACTCCTAGGTGAATTGAAAATATATTTATACAAAAACTTGTACATGAATGTTCATAGCAACATTATTCCCACTAACCAAAAAGTGGGAACAGCCCAAATGTCTATCAATGGATGAAGAGATAAACAGAACATGGTCTATCCGTGCAATGGGATATTATTCAACCATTAAAAGGAATGAAGTACTGATACATGCTACAACATGGATGAACCTCAAAACATTTTGCTGGGTGAAAGAAGTCTGGCACAAAAGACATTCTATTGTTTAATTTCATTTATATTAATTTTTCAGAAAAGGCAAAATTTTTTCCCCCCCCGCCGGCCCAGGCCCTGCAAGGCAGGCGGTTTTTTTTGTTTTTTTTTTTAAATTTATTTATTTATTATTTATGGCTGGGTTGGGTCTTCGTTTCTGTGCGAGGGCTTTCTCTAGTTGCGGCAAATGGGGACCACTCTTCATCGCGGTGCGCGGGCCTCTCATTATCGCGGCCTCTCTTGTTGCAGAGCACAGGCTCCGGACGCGCAGGCTCAGTAATTGTGGCTCACGGGCTTAGTTGCTCCGCGGCATGTGGGATCTTCCCAGACCAGGGCGCGAACCCGTGTCCCCTGCATTGGCAGGCAGATTCTCAACCACTGCGCCACCAGGGAAGCCCGAAAGGCAAATTTTTTGAGACAAAAAGTAGATTAGCTAGTTGCCTAAGGGATGGGGGTGATGGAGTGGGAGATGGGGAATGACCGCAAATGGGTGTGAGGCTTCTTTTGGGGTGATGGGAATATTCTAAAGTTAGAGCGTGGTTATGGTTGCACAGTTCTGTAAATATACTGAGTATCATTGAATTGTAGACTTATAATGGATGAATTGCACGGTACATAAATTAAATCTTAATAAAGCTATTAAAAAGGATGACGGGTCCATTGTCCCAGCTAGTAAGGGTCAACCATTGAATCCCAAGCAGTGTGACCCTCTCTCTCTTGTCCACTACACAGCACAGCCTTACTCCAGTATGAGGGTAAATCCTAAACTTACGAGGTCACTGATCTTTTTCTAATGCGGCCCAAGAACCCAGCTTGGAAAAGACCAGGAAGAACCAGCCCCCAGCTTTGTTGTTGATGGAGGTGGTACCCTCAACGGCTCTCAGTGCAGTGTCAGCCCCCAGCTTTGTTGCTGATGAAGGTGGTACCCTCAACGGCTCTCGGTGTGGTGTCAGCCCCCAGCTTTGTTGTTGATGAAGGTGGTACCCTCAACGGCTCTCGGTGTGGTGTCAGCCCCCAGCTTTGTTGTTGATGAAGGTGGTACCCTCAATGGCTCTCGGTGCGGTGTCAGCCCCCAGCTTTGTTGTTGATGAAGGTGGTACCCTCAATGGCTCTCGGTGCGGTGTCAGCCCCCAGCTTTGTTGCTGATGGAGGTGGTACCCTCAACGGCTCTCGGTGCGGTGTCAGCCACCAGCCAGCCCAGATGCAAGGCGGGGGACCTGCCCCTGATAACATCTCGAGAGTGATCAAGTCAGCAGTATGTTCAGCTCGTCTGCTGGATTTGTATCATGGTTCTCCCTGCCAGGCCAGCCATTCATCCAGAATAAACTTCGCAGGACCGGGCAGCCAACTAATTAATTGTTGCATCAATAAAACTCAGGTTTGGCCGTCTCATGATGGATTACGTTGTTAAAATGAACTTAACAGCCACATTAAAGAAAGAAAACAAGGGAAATCAATATAGGAGAATTTCCTCAGCCAGAGTTTGCACTTCTCATGGACCAGAGGTCAGTGGTGAGACAAGCACTTATCACAAAGCAGAGATGATGTTTATTAGTGGCAAGACCATCCCTAGTTTACATGCAGGATTTTAAAATGAGAAAAGCAGAATACTGGAGCCCCAGAAGCAGTAGAATGTGGTTGGCACAAAGCCCAGTCCCTAGAGTCTGTGAGACCTCAGTTCAAATACCAACTGCTCCACTTCCTAGCTAGCCATGGATTTGGGCAAGCCATCTAATGTGGGCCTCAGTTTCTCTTATCCGCAAAATGGGGATAATAAGAGGACCAATATCTTAGTGTTGCTAGGAAGATTAAATTAGATAAAATGGAGTAACATTGCAGTTCTTGCTAAGAACGTGTTCAGTAAATGTTTGCTGTTGGTCATACTATATTTTTCTCTTGTTAAGGTATTTCCAGAAGCAGAATTCTCATCATTTCCATCCTTCTCCATGACAGGTGATATAGTCAATTGCTCTTTAAATTTACATTTTTTTAAAATTAAATTTTTAATTTAATTTTAAAAATTAACATACATTAAAATCAGTATTTTTGGTGTACAGTTCTATGAATTTTAGTGCATGTATACATTTGTATAACCACCACCACAATCACTGTATTAGTCTGCTCAGACTGCTATAACAAAACACCAGAGACTGGGTGGCTTGAACAACAGACATTTATTTCTTGCAGTTGTGGAGGCTGGAAGTCCAAGATCAAGGTATTAGCAGAGTTTGGTTTCCTGGTGAGGGTTCTCTTCCTGGCTTGCTAATGGTGCCTTCTCCCTGTGACCTTACATGCCACAGAGAGGAAGCTCTGGTGTCTCTTTCTTTTCTAATAAGGGCACTAATCCCATCCTAGGGGTTCCACTCTCATGCCCCCATCTAAGCCTAATTACTTCCCAAAGGCTTCACCTCCAAATACCATCACATTGGGGGTTAGAACTTCAATATATGAATTTGGTGGGGGGGACACAAGCATTCAGCTCATGATGATCAATATACATAACAGATCTATCACCTGCCCGCAATTCACTCATGCTTTCACATCCCACCCTCTTCCTACCCCTAATCCTGGCAACCACTCATCTGTTCTCTATCCCTGTAGCTTTGTCTTTTGGAGAACGTCATATAAATAGAATCATATAGTATGTTACATTCTGAAACTGGCCCGTTGCATGTAGTTCACTTCTTTTTGTTGCTGAGTAGTATCCCAGTATGAGTGGATGTACGGCCCAGTTTATCTGTGCATTCATTGAATAACATTTGCGTTGTTTAGGTTTTGGCCATTATGAATAGAGCTCCACTAAATATTCATGAACAGGGTTTTGGGTGAACATAAGTTTTCATTTCTCTAGGATAAGTGCCCAGGAGTGGGAACTCTGGGTCATATGCTAAGTATGCATTTAAGTTCATTAAGCTCTACCACCCTGTTTGTCAAAAAAACTTCCATTTGCACTAGCAAAGTATGAGAGTTCTAATCAGTTTGTGTGAATCCAGTGTTTGATATTGGCAGTATTATCTACTCTAGCCATCTGAATAGGTGTTTAGTAGTATCTCATCATGGTTTTAAGTTGAATTTCCCTAATGGCTAATAGCGTTAAATATTTTTTCATGTGCTTATTTGCCTTCCATCTACCCTCTTCAGTAAAGTATCTGTTCAAATCATTTGCCCATTTTGTAACTGGACTGTTTTTTGACAGTTGAGTTTGAGAGTTCTTTATATATTCTGGATACAGGTCCTTTCTTTTTTCTTTTTTCTTTTTTTAACATCTTTTTGGAGTATAATTGCTTTCCAACAGTGTGTTAGTTTCTGCTTTATAACAAAGTGAATCAGCTATACATATACATATATCCCCATATCTCTTCCTTCTTGCGTCTCCCTCCCTCCCACCCTCCCTATCCCACACCTCTAGGTGGTCACCAAGCACCAAGCTGATCTCCCTGTGCTATGCAGCTGCTTCCCACTAGCTATCTATTTTACATTTGGTAGTGTATATATGTCCATGCCACTCTCTCACTTTGTCCCAGCTTACCCTTCCCCTTCCCTGTGTCCTCAAGTCCATTCTCTAGTAGGTCTGTGTCTTTATTCCCACCTTGCCCCTAGGTTCTTCATGACCACTTTTTTTTTTTTAGATTCCACATATATGTGTTAGCATACGGTATTTGTTTTTCTCTTTCTGACTTACTTCACTCTGTATGACAGACTCTAGGTCCATCCACCTCACTACAAATAACTCAATTTCGTTTCTTTTTATGGCTGAGTAATATTCCATTGTATATATGTGCCACATCTTCTTTATCCATTCATCTGTCGATGGACACTTACGTTGCTTCCATGTCCTGGCTATTGTAAATACAGCTGCAATGAACATTGTGGTACATGACTCTTTTTGAATTATGGTTTTCTCAGGGTATATGCCCAGTAGTGGGATTGCTGGGTCGTATGGTAGTTCTGTTTTTAGTTTTTTAAGGAACCTCCATACTGTTCTCCATAGTGGGCTGTATCCATTTACATTCCCACCAGCAGTGCAAGAGGGTTCCCTTTTCTCCACACCCTCTCCAGCATTTACTGTTTGTAGATTTTTTGATGATGGCCATTCTGACTGGTGTGAGATGATATCTCATTGTAGTTTTGATTTGCATTTCTCTAATGATTAATGGTGTTGAGCATTCTTTCATGTGTTTGTTGGCAATCTGTATATCTTCTTTGGAGAAGTGTCTGTTTAGGTCTTCTGCCCATTTTTGGATTGGGTTGTTTGTTTTTTTGATATTGAGCTGCATGAGCTGCTTGTAAATTTTGGAGATTAATCTTTTGTCAGTTGCTTCATTTGCAAATATTTTCTCCCATTCTGAGGGTTGTCTTTTCGTCTTCTTTATGGTTTCCTTTGCTGTGCAAAAGCTTTTAAGTTTCATTAGGTCCCATTTGTTTATTTTTGTTTTTATTTCCATTTCTCTAGGAGGTGGGTCAAAAAGGATCTTGCTGTGATGTATGTCATAGAGTGTTCTGCCTATGTTTTCCTCTAAGAGTTTTATAGTGTCTGGCCTTACATTTAGGTCTTTAATCCATTTTGAGTTTACTTTTGTGTATGGTGTTAGGGAGTGTTCTAATTTCATTCTTTTACATGTAGCTGTCCAGTTTTCCCAACACCACTTAATGAAGAGGCTGTCTTTTCTCCATTGAATACTCTGGCCTCCTTTATCAAAGATAAGGTGACCATATGTGCGTGGGTTTACCTCTGGGCTTTCTATCCTGTTCCATTGATCTATATTTCTGGTTTTGTGCCAGTTACAGGTCCTTTCTTGATTACATGATTGGCAAACTTTCACCGTCTGTAAGTTTGTATTTTCATTCTCTTAACAGCATCTTTCACAGAACAAAAGTTTTATATTTTGACGAGGTCCAATTTATCAACTTGTCTTTTATGGCATGAACTTTTAGCATCATGTCTAATAACTCTTTGTCTAACCCCAGATTATGAATATATTCCTCTATGTTTTTCTCTAAAATTTTTATAGTTTTGCATTTTACGCCTAGATCTATAATTCACTTTAGGTTAATTTTTGTATAAGATGTGATGTACAGGTCAAGGATCTTTTTTTTGCACATGCATGTCCAATTTTTCTAACACCATTTGTTGGAAGAATATCGTTTTCCACTGAGTCTCTTTTTCACCTTTCCAAAATTCAATTGGACACATTTATGCTGGTCTATTTCTGAACTCTCTGTTCTCTCCCATCGATCTATGTATGCCAGTCCGTTTGCCAATTTCATACTGTGTTGATTACTGTACTTTCTTATAGTAAGTCTTAAAACTGGGTGATATGATTTCTCTAATTTTATTCTTTGTTTTCAAATTATTTTGGCTATTCAAGGTTTTTTGACTTTTCACATAAATTTTAGATTTGGGTCAAGAGATTATTTTTTGGAAGGCTTTTTTTATTTTTTTTTTTTTTTTTTTTTTCCTATGGCACCTATGTCCATTCAGGTTATCTATCTTATCTTGGTGAGTCTGATAGTTTGCACTTTTTAAGGGATTGGTTTGTTTCATGTAAGTGCTCAAATTTACATGTATAGAGTTGTTTGTAGGGTTCCAATCTCAGCCTTTTAATAGCTGCAGGGTCTGTAGTGTTAGCCCCTCAATGCTAACATTGGTAATTTGTGTCTTTTCATATTTTTATTTTCCAGTCTTGTTGGAGGTTTTTCAAATGCATTGATTTTTTTCAAAGAACAGCATCTTCTGGTTTCATTACGTTTCCTTACTCCTTTTCTGTCCTCAAGTTCATTGATTGCTACTCTTAACCATTTCCTTGTTGGAAGCAAATATAGTAGCACTGTGCTCTTTGCCTGGGGAGAGCTCGCTCATTATGTTCAGATTTCTTAAAGTGGAGGCTCAGAATGTTGATCTGAGGCCTCTTTTCCTTTTTAATGTAGGCATTTAATGTTATAAATTTCCCTGTAAGCACTACTCTGTTTCTACCCCACAAGTTGTTATATGCTATATTTTATTTTCATTCGGTTCCAGATATTTTCTAATTTTCCTCGAGGTTTCCTTTGAACCTCTCTTAGCATCCCATTTTAGTTTATAAATTGTGTTTTTTAAAAATTGAAGTATAGTTGATGGACAATATTATATGTTACAGGTGTACACTATAGTGATTCACAATTTTAAAGGTTATACTCCATTTATATTTATTATAAAATATTGGCTATATTCCCTGTGTTGTATAATATATCCTGTAGCTTATTTTATACATAATGGTTTGTACTTCTTAATCCTCTACCCCTATATTACCCCTCCCCACTTTATAAATTGTGATTTTGACCATATTGCTTGTATAATTTTTTTTGGTAGTGATTTCTTTAAAAATGCTAACTTTTCACAGTTCATTTAGATTCAGTTTTTACCACTTCAAGTGAAATTTAGAAATATTACTGCCAAACAGGCCTTTCCCCCTTCCTCCTTATGTTGGTATTGTCTTATGTATTACAGTTACATACATCAAAAATCCCACTAGACAATGTTACTATATTTGCTTTCAATAAATCTATTTTATGGGCATACCCATGGCTTGGGGTTGGACAAAACCCACTTGGTGGGTCAAAACAGAAAAAAAGAGTGTGAACTATTGGTGAGACCCACCACATGGTTGGTATCTTTCTTGCCGCTTGGAAATCTCTGTGAATATTTATAGTAAACTATAGGGCATTTCTAAACATCTAACCTTTTTCTGCAATTAAGCTAAGATTTTATACAGGTAACATTAAATGAATTCACTTCTTTGAATTAAAAAAATAAATCTATTTTAAGAACTCAAGAGGAGAAGAGTAGTCTATTGTATTTACCGATTCACCATTTCTGTTGTTCTTCCTTCTTTACCAATATTCCCAAATTTCTTTCTGCTGTAATTTCCTTTAGCCCAAAGTTTCCTTTAGCCCAAAGTTTCCTTTAGCAATTCTTTTAGAGAAGATCTGCTGCAACCAAATTCTCTTACTTTCCTTGTAGAAGAATGTCTTTATTTTACTTTCATTCTTGTAGGATATTTCTTTGTATATCAATTCTGAGTTTGACAGTTCTTTTTTTGCACATTAAAAAATTATTCTACTTTCTTTTGACCTCCACTGTTTTGATGAGAAATTCATAGACATTTAAGTTGTTCCCTTATAAGTAATACCACATTTTTCTCCTCTGGCTGCATTCAAAGATTTTTCTTTGTCTTTAATTTCTGAAGTTTGACTATGACTATCGTCTGACTGTGAAGTTTTGGGGTTTATCCTTTTTGAGGTTCACCAAGCTTCAGTACATTTATGTGGGTGTGGGGGACTTTTTTGGCAATTATTATTTGAAATATCTTTTCCCACTCCATACTCTTTCTTCTGTTCTTCATGACATGAATGTATTGTCTCTGAGACTGCGTTCGGCTTTTTAAACTCTTATGTCTCTGTTGTTCGGATTGGATAATTTCTACTAATCTATCTGACTCTGTCCTTTGTTAATTTTCATTCTGCTATTGCATCCTTTCAGTGAGCTTGTTTATTTTTGTTATTATATTTTTTCAGTTCCAAAATTTCCATTTGGTTCTTATTTATACCTTCTGTTTCTTTGCTGCAACTTTTAATAGTTTCATTCATTTCAACAATGTGTGCCTAATAGAGCACTCTTTGTCATAGATGCTTTAAGGTCTTTTTCAGATAATCCTAACATCTGTGTCATCTGTTGGACTGTCTTTTCCCATGTAAGTTGAGTTTTTCTTGATTCTTCAAAACTGAGTAATTTTGGATTGTATCCTCATATTATTTTACAAGACTGAATGTTGTTTAAATCTTATTGAGGATGTTGATAATTTTGTTTTAATGAACAACTGAGCTTGTTGGGTTGAGGCTACAAGTTCCTAACTGCCCTTTTCTTGGTTGTTGTTTCAGTGTAACCTCCGCTTTTGAAGACTTTGCAGTGCTATTTGGATTTGACTCTTGCATGAGCCACCCATTACGCAGTCTGGGATTTAGCCAGTGGTCTATTTCACTGGAAAGAACCCAATCCACACATGTGCAGCTCACAGCTGAGCCCAGTAGTTCAAACAACATTATGGAGACGTTTTCCTGAGCTTCTATCCCTCTGTGATCTTCCCAATACTTCTTGATTTCTTGGTTCCCCCCCGCATTTTGCTCCTCCATCCAGAGAGCTGGGCTTTATTTCCCTCACTCTGCTGAACACTCCCATGTATGGTAGTATGAGGACAGAGGGGAAAAGAGCAAGTTTTTTTTTTTTTTACTTTCTTGGGACCACAGCTTCTTCAATCAGAAAGGAAATTTCCTTCTCAAGAGCTTTAAGCTCCCTGTTGCTGCTGCAGCCCAGATTCCCCCTTTCCTGTCCCTAGAGCTCGACTTAAAGGACATCTCCCGGAGCTCCCTCTGTCTTCACTCATGCTCACATCTTGGTTTGGGGGCTACTTTGAGCCCACGCTAGGGGATTCCAGAGGAAAAACATGCTAAACTTACAGATGATTTGGTGGTACTTCCTATTATAGTCTATCCTCCAATCTGCCTGCTACTTTTTACTTTTCAGAGTTCCATAACCTGATCCCTACATTATGCCTAGGCTTCGTCGCTCTGTTCAGCCAGAGAGGCAGGTACTGTGTACTTACCCCATCTTACCTGGAATTGAAAGAGTCTGGCTGTTTTTAGAGCAAGGCAATAGTCTTCTAAACTAGAAATAGTTATGGGCTTATTCGTTAAAGTCAGGGTAACTCAAGTTTGAAACCCTGTTCTTACTTTACAGGTTTGACCAAATAACTTATGAAATAAGTATTATCTCCTTTTATGAGGGCTTCCATAAATTAATTCCTTAAGAGCATACAGCTGGAGATTAGCATAAGCGAAATTTGAACCCAGTTTGTGCTCTCTCTAAGGCCCATTTTTCTCCCAGTACCATGTGCCGATATCGTATAATCATTTTATTACCTGCAAGCATAAAGCTTATGCTCTCCTTTCTCAGATAATGGTGATTGATGGCAGCTCTTAAAGGCTGGAATTGGATCATCAAGTCCCAATACAATTTTGATCGATAAAACAATAAAAACCTAAGCCAATTCATTGCTTTCTAAGCCTTTGTTCTTTCACAGTGATTTGTGAGGGGAATCGCCACCTTCTCTGGCTTTGTGCCTTATCCTTTGAAAACACAGCTGCCTTAGAATCCTGACGCATCACTCCAATTTTGCAGATAACCATTTTGGAAAAGAGACAGAACTGAAGTTACTCATGCCAAATGCAGGTAACATGCTTAAGGAAAACAATCCATTCTGTACTTGTGAAAAATGAGGGACATGTAGCTGGCAACTGAGACCCAGAGAAGAATTCAGTAATTATATGCACTTTACTTCTGGAAGAAATCTGCCCCATAGTTTGGCTCCCTTTGGAGCCAAAGGGTCTGATAAACATTGGTCAATTTTAGGAGAAAAAGTTTAATTCACCCAAGCATCTTTCCAACCCACTGGAATAGCTCAGTGACTTGATACCTTTTCATTTGATGTCAAGAAAGTCCTATTACATTCAGGCTACAGAGAAAAGGGTGACTAAGATGACTACGGAGCTGGGATGGAAAGCTCTAACATTATTACAGAAGAGAGTGGGGCTCTGAAGTCTTTAATTGTCAGTGAGTTTTTAAATCACAAATGCAAGGGATAGAGCCCTAAAATAAAAGTCAGGAGATTGCCTCAGTTAGGATTCATTTAGTTGGTCATGTTAGAAACCGTCTCATATTAGGTTAAGGAGTGGAACAAAAATGTATCGGCTTAAAAATGTATTGTCTTCAAATTCTAGGAGTTGCACTAACTTCAGGCATGGCTCCATCAAGGTGCTCAGCAACACCAGGAGTCTCTCTCTACATACTTTTCTCTATATTGGCTTCATTCTCAAGATGACTCTCTGCGTATGATGGGGGATGGTCCCCAGCAGCTCCTGATTCCCATCCCTGCTCTTTAACGACCTTATCAGAAAGATAGCCTGCCTTCCTTAATAATTCCAGAAAAAGCTTTAGGGCAGATTCTCACGAACTCTTATTGACTTAACTTGGGTTATGTGCCTACTTTCAACCATCACTGTGGTCATGAAGTTGCATTTCTCTGATTGGGCAAGCCTAAATTGTTGGGTCATTTCTATAGATCCCTAGGAAGGACCAGCTCAACCTGAATCACAGTGACTGAGAGGAGAGAAGAGGTGTTATCCAAAGGAAAGTGAGGTTTTGCTGCCAAATGGGTGGAAAGGGCAATGGATTCAAGGTCAGAAAATAACATAAAGGGAGAAAGAATGAAAGAAAGAAATAGAGAAGAAAGAATGAATTAAGAAAGCAAGCTTATGGTTACCAAGGGGGGAAGGGGGGGATAAATTGGGAGATTGGGATTGACATATACACACTGCTATATATAAAATAGATAACTAATAAGGACCTACTGTATAGCACAGGGAACTGAACTCAATACTCTGTAATGACCTATATGGGAAAAGAATCTAAAAAAGAGTGGGTATATGTATATGTATAACAGATTCACTTTGCTGTACGGCATAAACTAACACAACATTGTAAATCAACTCTACTCCAATGAAATTAAAAAAGAAAAAAGCAAGCAAGCAAGCTATGTCTTCTCCATCTGTTGTCAGTACTGGCTCTGCCCCTTACTAGTTCTCTGTGGCCTTAAGCAAATCCTTTGCTTTCCTTTTTTTTTTTTTTTCATTCCGGTTACAGTTTAATATAAAACCACTACCCTCAAGTGGTTTAAATCCCAGATGAACTACTTTTTCCTTTCCACGTGGTTTTTCATTTTAGAAACTGAAGAAAAAGTTTAAAACCTTGCTGTTTTATCTGACTTCTCGGCATTTGCTTTAGTTGAGAAATAAGCTTCCAAACTTTGATTGGATTAAGTGCCAGTCCTTACAAAGTTGAAATAAAGGCCAGGATACATGGGCTGTAGCTAAGATACTGTGCAAACATTGTTTACACAAAAGAGTTCCCGAGTTACAGAGTTAAGATCAAGGCTCTCCATCCTTTAACTTTCTACCCACAGGCAGGTGTGGAAACACCCTGGAATTCCTAGACACTGTTTATAACATGCACTAAACTGTTCTTAGGCTACTGCTTAGGCTTGAGATGGCTGAGCAACCTCGGCAGGTATTTAAGCCTCAGTGCCTGCTGTGTACAATGAGTGTCATAAAAATACCCACTGTAGAGAGTAGTGATGAAGAGTATGGCGAGCAGAATTCCAAGATGACCCCATGATTCCCGCCTCCTGGCATCCACGCCCTTGCAGAATCTCCTCCCTTGAGTGAGGAGGAAGCTGTGACTTGCTTCTACGCAACAGAACATGGCAAAGGGGATGGGATGGTCAACCCTGTGATTGTGTTACGTTATACAAGGCACCATCTAATACATGAAAAAGGAACCAATCTAAAATTGTACTATTTATTAAAAAAAATAAAATGTGGTCCAACAGGTCCCGCCAACTGGAGCTAGAGATTCTCCTGCTCATCTTGGAGAATTAAGCTGCTCTTTTATGACAGGAAGGGACCATGATAGAGATTAGAGAACACGTTCTTGGACCTTAAAGAAGTCCCTGGCTGACAGGTGGCAAGGAAACAGGGACATCAATCCTACAACTACAAGAAAATGACTTCTTCCAAATGACCTCAGGGAAATAGGAAGTGAGTTCTTCCCTAGTCAAGCCTCCAAATAGGAAGGCAGCATGGCCCGATACCTTGAGTGGAGACTTGAGTAGAAACCCTGAGTAGGGGAACCAGCTAACTCATGCCTGGAATCCTAGTCCCTGGAAGATGGGAGAGAATGCACGTTTGTTGTTTTAAGCCACTAAATTTGTGGTAATTTGTTACGTACCAAAAGAAAACTAACACAAGGGGTAAAAGAGATTATGCATGTAAAATGCATAGACTTAGCACTATGCCTAAGTGTTCAATATTAGTTATTCTCAGTATTATAATGAAAGAGTTAGGCATTGTAGATTCAAGACAGTACAAGGCTGTAAATCTCCCTGTGTCCATCAGAGATAGCCTTCTGGGCTGGATGGACCCCAATCGGGGGCTATGCTTCCGTACAGTAGAGGCCAGTGTTGCAGACATCTATACAGCCAAATGATGACCAAGCTGACGAACGACTTATCTGAAACACAACTTATCATCATATAATTTCAGCAGAAACTAGTTATAGTACAATGGGAACTGATCCAGAGTATTAGTGTTGGAAAGACATCGAGCTCACCCAATAATGACTTGAAATCAGGCAAGGAGGAACAGGTGTTTCAAACAAGATCAGGTTTGAAATTCTACAATTGGGTTCATCCAAGATTTGGAAACTAAGAGAAAGGAAAATAATATTTTATTGAGTACCTGCCAGATAGTCTCAAACATATTATTGCCTTTAGTATGAATAGTCTATAGGGAAGAAATTATCAGCTTCATTTTACAGGTGATGAGGGTGAAGTTAAGGAAGATGAGCCCAGAAAAGGTAAGTGACCTGCCCAGGATCCCCCAGGGCTAATCCGACCTCTGGATGAATTTGGTAGCTGGGAGAGTCCTAGGCGTCTACCATGATGGGGCTGTAATATGTGTATATGAAAGGAAAATCGCCCAAAAAGAAGGAAATGAGGAGAATGGATGAGTAAGAACAGGAGCCAAACAACCTTGATTTAAAAACTTTGGCATTTGGCTCAACTTGTGTCAAATAATATGTTTCCAAGAAAAAAAATCTTAAGGGAGACAATAGGGAGATATATCCTGAACCCCCTAATGGGAGAGAAGAAATAAAAGGCGGACACCTTCTTCTTTGTTTAAATTTTACTGTGGTAAGAACACTGAGTATAAGATCTACCACCTTGAGAGACTTTTTTTTCAGGATACATTCAGTATAGTTGTGTATAGACACTGTGTTGTACAGCAGCTCTTTAGGACTTATTCATCTTGCATGACTGAAAGTTTATACCTATTGATCAGCAACTCTCCATTTCCCCCTCCCCCGGGCCCTGGCAACCACCATGCTATTCTTTGCTTGAGTTTGACTATTTTAGATAGTTCATATAAGTGGAGTCATATAGTGTTTGTCGTTCTGTGACTGGTTTAATTCACTTAGCATAATGTCCTCAATGTTCATTTATGTAGTCACACATTGCAAGATTTTCTTCTTTTTCCAGGTGGGATAATATTCTATTGCATATATATACCACATTTTCATTATCCATTCATCCATCAATTGGACATTAGGTCATTTCCCACATTTTGGCTATTGCGAATAAGGCTGCAATGAACATGGGAGTGCTAATATCTCTTTGAGATCCTGGTTTCAATTCTTTTGAATAAATACCCAGAAATGGGATTGCAGGATCATACAGTAGTTCTATTTTTCACTTTTTTTCTTTAAAATTTAATTTTTAATTGTATATTGGGGTATAGTTGATTTACAATGTTAGTTTCAGGTGTACAGCAAAGAGGTTCAGTTATACATATACATATATTCACTCTTTCAAATTCTTTTCCCATACAGGTTACTACAGAATACTGAGTAGAGTTCCCTGTGCTATACAGTAGGTCCTTGTTGATTATCTATTTTATATATAATAGTGTGTATCTGTTAGGCCCAACCTCCTAATTTATCTCTGCCCCCCACCCTCCCCCTTTGGTAACCATAAGTTTGGTTTTTTTTTAATTTTTATTTATTTATTTATTTATTTTTGGCTGTGTTGGGTCTTCGTTTCTGTGCGAGGGCTTTCTCTAGTTGCAGCAAGCGGGGGCCACTCTTCATCGCGGTGCGCGGGCCTCTCACTATCGCGGCCTCTCTTGTTGCGGAGCACAGGCTCCAGACGCGCAGGCAGTAGTTGTGGCTCACGGACCTAGTTGCTCCGCGGCATGTGGGATCTTCCCAGACCAGAGCTCGAGCCCATGTCCCCTGCATTGGCAGGCAGATTCTCAACCACTGCGCCAACAGGGAAGCCCCATAAGTTTGTTTTTTTATGTCTGTAAGTCTGTTTCTGTTTTGTAAATAAGTTCATTTGTATCATCTGTTTTAGATTCCACATATAAGTAATATCATATGATATTTGTCTTTTCTGTCTGACTTACTTCACTTAGTATGATAATATCTAGGTGCATCCACATTGCTGCCAATGGCATTAGTTCATTCTCTTTTATGGCTGAGTAATATTCCATTGTATATATGTACCACATCTTCCTTGTCCATTCATCCATCCTTGGACACTTAGGTTGCTTCCATGTCTTGGCTACTTTTTGAGGAACCTCCATACTGTTTTTCATAGTGACCACACCATTTTGCATTCCTACCAACAGTGGACCAGGGGTTCTAATTTTTCCACAAACTTGCCAACACTTGCTGTCTTTTTTTTTTAATGACCGGCATTCTAACAGGTGTGAAGTGATATCTCATTGTGGTTTTGATTTGCATTTCCCTGTTGATTAGTGACATTGAACATCTTTTCATGTACTTGTTGGCCATTTATATGTCTTCTTTGGAGAAATGTCTATTCAAGTCTTTCATCCACTTTTTAATTGGGTTATTAAAAAAGCACAGGGGACTTCCTTGGTGGCGCAGTGGTTGAGAATCCGCCTGCCAATGCAGGGGACACAGGTTCGGGCCCTGGTCCGGGAAGATCCCACATGCCGCGGAGTAACTAAGCCCGCGAGCCACAACTACCGAGCTGTGACTTCAGTCACAGAGCTGCGACTACTGAAGCCTGCACTCCTAGAGCCCATGCTCCACAACAAGAAAAGTCCCCGCTCGCCGCAACCAGAGAAAGACCGCACACAGCAACGAAGACCCAATGCAGCCAAAAATAAAAAAATAAAATAAATTTTAAAAAAAGCACAGGCAACAAAAGCAAAAATAGACAAGTAGGAGTACATCAAGCTAAAAGCTTCCGCATATCAAATGAAATAATCAGTAGGGTAAAAAGGCAACGTGAGAAATGGAAAAAATATTTGCAAACCATGTATCAGATAAAGGGTTAATTTCCAAAAGATACCTTCCATTTTTGGCATTAATCATTCGTGATCTTGCAGCCTCTAATTGATATTTTCCTTCAAATTTTAAAATTGATCACTTAAAATTGAATGCCAGAGGTTGCCAAGGTCTTTCTTTCTTTCTTGTTTTCCTTCCTTCCTTCTTCTTTCTTTCTCGTTCCCTTCCCTTCCTTCTTTCCCTCTTTCCCCCTCTCTCTCTCTTTCTCTCTCCTTCTTTCTTTTCTTTCTTTTTTCTTTCTTCTTTCTTTCTTTTCTGTCTTTTTTTTCTTTCTTTCTTTCTTTCTTTCTCTCTCTCTCTCTCTCTCTCTCTCTCCCTCCATCCCTCCCTCCCTCTCTCTCTCTCTTTCTCTCTTTCTCTCTTTCTTTCTTTCTTTCTTTCCTTCTTTCTTTCTTTCTTTCTTTCTTTCTTTCTTTCTTTCTTTCATTTTGTATTAGAATGTTTCGATCTCAGCTTATTCCAAACAGGATTTGAGGAAGGTATGAAAGATATATGCAGTACTTCAGGTATAATAAATTATAACCAATTAATTAAAATATGCAAACAGAAAACACCCCAACTGAATAAACAATAAAGGGAGAGAGAACCAGGAGCAAGATTTGTTACACAAAATCCACACCAAGGAGCCCTAGGCATTTGCTGGAGATTGGCCACAAATTTGCTTCTGTACCTCCCAGCATCTAGAAGAGGCAAAGACAATTAGTTATGAGTTTCATGTCTATACATAGAAGCAAACAACAGTGGCACTGACCATCAATCATGTACAAACTAAGTACCGGGCTTCTACCTATATTACCTCATCTAATCCTCACGACAAAATGTAAGCTAAGTATTATCTTCTGCGTTGGAAAATGAAAGAGGTGCCCAACCTGAGAGCTGAGAGTTAGAAAGTGGTCAGGAGGAAATTCACATCCAGGTCTGCTCTCTCCAAGACCTGCCCCCTTCTCATTGCACTGAGCTGCACTTCTCCACCATCGGCTGCCCTACAAACGTACAACTGTCTCTCGTACTGAAAACCGAAAAGAATTTCTCGAGGGCTTCTCAGAGGGAAGGCCCTGTGTTAAGTAATGAGCGTGGCTGTCAACAACAGCCTTCGAGCGAACACAGAAACGGTTTACGGGTTATTTCTCGCCTTGTATTTTGGTCCCTAGATACAAGTGGGTGGCACCATGCCAAGGGAAAGTTTGGCAAGAAAGCATCCTATAGGGAGAGATCCAAGACATGACAGGTCATTGCTATTTTATTCTTTAAACATGCTGATGTAAAGTACTCCAACAGAGAGACTTCTGGTCCACAGCACTGTCACGGAGGCCCCAGCAATCCTAGTCTACGTTCTACCTCTGGCATCTGACTAATGAGCTCCTAAGAGGTCAGCGCTGCTTCAGTTAACACCTGCAGGGAGATAATGAGCTGCAGCTTGGACTGAAGTTAATTACCCAGGTTAGAGGCAGAGGGAGGCTGGGCTGAACCCATTTCAGCCAGACGCAGAGCTGTCAAGAACAAGAGCGAGACAAGCTTTTGCAAGGAACCTGCAAAGGGGAAGTAGGAATAGTGAGATGTGTTTGGGAGGCTGTGAATTTCAATCAAGCACGGTCTTAATTAGGACTGAAACAGCTAAAAAAAAAAAAAAAAAAAAAATCCTCACCTACTCCCGTAAGTACCAGCAACGCACATGACAATCTCAGCCTGATCCGAGATCCTGGTACTCTTGAACCATTTACTTGTGAAATATCCACCGTGCAGCAGGGCCAGGCTCTGGGAACCAGAGTGAACTCTGCCCTCGTGAGGTCTGCTTCTAGGATGTCTGGGCTCTGTCCCTACACTGGGCAGCTGAGAGAAACGACCTCAGGAAGGGAGGAAGTATGCTTTGCCCCAGTGGATGGAGATGAAGGTGTCCAGCTTCCTCGAGTGCCACGCACTTGACATCCATAAGCCTCTAAACCCCAAATTCTGGGGACGAGGGACTAGCCTCCCCATCGTGTTGGTGGGGAGCTAAGGATGGAATTGGAATCCGGTTCTGTCTGGCTGTAAACCCCCATTCATTCCATAGCATCGCACTGCTCCTTGACTAGACGATCGAGGGATCTAAGTCACTGATCCCATTCCTGCATTGAAAATGCCTCTCTGGCACTATTTGTAACCTTTCCCTTTCTTGGGAGAATCTCAAATGAAATAAAACCCCTGCCCTTCGTTATACAAACATGACATGATGTTCATATACCAGTGGTTATTTTTACACCAGCCTTGCTTATTCAAATCCCCAGTGAGGAGTAGAGATTGAACCAGCAACCTCAACATCAAAATACAACAGAGGATCCAAAAAACGTCACCAATATTGCTCAAAGCAAACTGTAGCCTCTGAGGTCTGCGCTGGAGGCGAATCATGTCACACTTTGCACCCAACTGAAGAAGGAGACGAGAAGAAGCAAGAGGAAGCAGGTGAGAGAAGGGGACGCTGACCGCCCAGCTGTGGAGGACACAGAAAACCACGAAGCGCAGACAGAGCTCAAAAGGCCCATCATCCCTAAAAGCCAGCCTGCTCGGCTGCATATTCCCAAAGCCTCACAGTATCATTGAACTCCGTGAAGATCCCAGAGGTGCCGTGTGCTGAAGAATACTAATAAGTCAGGGTTACCTGGGTATAACATTATTTGTATCGAGGTTCAATATTAATAAAACAGGATCAGTATGGGGGAAGATCTTGATTTTTTTCCTGCAGTGTTCCCCCCTACTCACCAACATTCTGGCAGATATTTGACGTTATCTCAAGGAAAATGGCCATGAATGCCCATGCACTAACATAATGAATTTTAATTTTATTTCTTTGGGCGTTTCTGTGGTCCCAACTAAATGCTTTAACATACCTGTGTTATTTCCATTCATCCTTCAAATAGGTGCTTAGGGCCATTGATTGTGAAAAATATAGACTAACAAGGCATCTTCAAAGCAGAGTGCTGAATGGAATGGTGGTGCCGTAAACTTTGGGGGCATCAAAGGTGACCTCACCTCTGATCCCTTTTGTTACATGGGTTGCCACAGTGATGACAGCTTAGGCTGGAAGGAGACTGGATACTGACAATAATAGATACCATTTCAAGAGAACTGACTATGTGCCAGGTGCTATGCTTTCCACCTTTAACCCTCAGAAAGACCCCATGGTCTGCTAAGTTGTTGAGCAGACCAAGTTGTTGTGTCCAAGAGGAAACTGAGACACAGGAAGTTATGTAACTTGCACAAAGTCCCATATCTAGAGAATGACACAAACCAGGATTCAAATCCAGGTGGTGTGGCTCCAGAGCTGTCACTGACCTATTGAATATTTGCTGCCTGGAGAAGGTGGTCAAATTTGAAGATGCTTACGAAATGGATGCATATTTTCCTTTCTGATTCCTGTAGCAGGATAAATATGCAGTGAGCCTGTCCCACCCTTTGGAAACCAACGTGGTCTCTTATAATGTTATCCTGGAACCACAGCCAAGAGACAGCCATTACTTGGAGGATGGCTCCAAGTACACACAATGTCTTGAGACATGAAGAAAAGTTGGATTCTTCCTTCATAAACTGTTTTGAAGGCAAGAAGCCAGCAAGGCAGAAACCTGTGGGGTTGAGGGAAGGATAAAGAAAGAAGAAAGTACATGTGTTGTGGTTCCATGATAAGCACTTGGAGGCATCCCACAACTATATGTAGAAGTTCACAGGTATCATCCTTTCCTACAACACAATATGCAATTGTTCAAGATCTACTCGAAGATAATACATTACCATATGACCCAGCCATTCCACATCTAGGTATTTATTGAAAAGAAATAAAAATGTATATCCATACAAAGACTTGTAGATGAATGCTCACAGCATCTTCCTGTACAATAGCTCCAAACCAAGAACACCCAGCTGTCCATCAACAGGTGACTGGATGAACTCATTGTGCTAAATCTATCATCCATATGACGCAATGCTGTGCAGCCATAAAAGGCAATGAACTTTTGGTATCTGCAACAGCAACAATGAATCTCAAAAATAACTATGCCAAGTGAAAGAAGTAAGACAAAAAAAGAGCACACACGGTATGATTCTATTGATCTAAAATCATAGAAGATGCAAACTAACCTATAATGACCAGTGTTTTCCTGAGGATGGGAGGGAGGGAGCATGGAGGGGATTGCAAAGGGACAAGAGGAAACTTTTGGGGGGGATTCATATGCTCATGATCGGGATTGTGGTGATGGTTTCACAGGTGGATATGCATGTCAAAACTATTCTAATTGTGGGCTTCCCTGGTGGTGCAGTGGTTGAGAATCCACCTGCCAATGCAGGGGACATGGGTTTGAGCCCTGGTCTGGGAAGATCCCACATGCTGCAGAGCAACTAAGCCTGTGCGCCACAACTACTGAGCCTGAGCTCTAGAGCCTGCGAGCCACAACTACTGAAGCCCGAGTGCCACAACTACTGAAGCCCGCACGCCTAGAGCCCATGCTCCCAGCAAGAGAAGCCACTGCAATGAGAAGCCCGTGCACTGCAACAAAGAGTAGCCCCCGCTCGCCGCAACTAGAGAAAGCCCGCGTGCAGCAACGAAGACCCAACGCAGCCAAAAATAAATAAATTAAATAAATAAATTTATTTAAAAAAACTATTCTAATTGTACACTTGAGACAGTGTGGTTTACTGTATATCAGTTACATCTCAATAAGGATGTTAAATAAGAGAGTGCATAGGTCTTCTGATGGAGGAAAGTGCCAGACCAGGAGTTATGAACCCAGGCGTACGATGGCAGAACTTTAACTCGGAATGATTAGGCTAGAGGAAGGAGAACAAATAGAAGAAATAAATAGAACAAAGCTAGGAGACCGGACAGAGGCAACGCTGTAATCTGGCTGAAGGATGCTGAAGAGTGAACTAAGCCAGTGGCCACGAGGAACCGGGGGAGGAGACAGAAGTCAAGGGACAGAGTCCAGGAATGGGTGGTGGGAGCACTCAGACGAGGAGCAGCCACTAAGGTGCAGTGGGGGGGGCGGGCAACTCAGAAGTACCCCCGCGGTTCAGAAGTTTCCACTGATGCTCTTCATAGCCAGTGAGAGCTAAGTCACAAGAAGATCTGACTGTGGGGACGTACAGTTTCCACAAAGAGCTTTGCTCTTCCTTTTCATACTAGAGCTTTTGCGTCCTTTAACTGGGCAGTGCAGGCCACCAGGATCACCCGAGCCGGGAGAGAACCCAAACCTCACTAGTAATTCAACCAGCGTGCTCCTCTTCCAGTTAATTCCGCAGCCTCTTGACAACCTGGCATTCACAGCTCAGAAATCCTCCCAAAGTCTCCTGCCACTCCCCTGCCTCGTGCGCTCTCTCTGTAATGAACGCTGCTTCCTTCCTTGAGAAAGTCTCCCTCACAAAGCAATTGCAATACTGCCAGCTACTCCCCAGAAATGAGAGAGACCGAGGGAGCAGGCCGGGGGCATCCAATACCCCTCGGTAACCAACCACTCCTCGGCCCCTGGAAGAGAACAGAAACTCAATATACCTTATGACCACATCTCCACACAAAAGAAACTCTCTAGGCAACTTATTTTAACACATCAGTGTTACAGATGCGTCTCAACAAAGGAGGGCAAACAGTTCTAATGAAAGTGGGGACTGACACGGAGCTCACACATGACAATGGGTTTGTCATTGATCAACAGTGAAGCAGGGTGACTGACTCATGCTTGTTATGTCTATTGTCAGAAAAAGAGTTTGCACTTCTTTCTTGGGTTCTTAGAGCTAGAAAAGATTTTTGGCGTAATCTAGTCAACCATCAGTGAGTGCAAGGCAAGGCATTATGGAATCCCAAGGAACAATGGTGGAGCTTCAATGCTATAGGTTGCAGGAGATGGAGAGAGTCACGCGGTGAGAGGTGGGCAGGCCCCAAATCACCAAGGGACTGATGTGCTCACCTAAGGAGTTTTCATTCTCTCCTGAAAGCTGGGGAGTGACGTTCTCAGATCTGTGTTCTGAAGGTCACGATGGCAGACTTGAATAAAATGCAGCCAGTTAAGAGACAGGGAGACCCTAAAACACCAAAGTCTGGTCTAATGTCACAGAGATAATTAGGGATGAAGAAAGGGGGAATTCCCTGGTGGTCCAGTGGTTAGGACTTGGCGCTTTCACTGCCGTGGGCCCAGGTTCAATCCCTGGTCGGGGAACTGAGATCCCACAAGCTGCGTGGCACGGCCAAAAAAATAAAAAATAAATGAATAAATAAAATAAAAATATACCAAAAAATAGAGAAAGGGCTAGTATGGGTACAGTATGATGCTGGCTGGCTCACCAAGGCCAACCCCTCCAATCTGCTCGCCTTCGTGGCTCTGCACTGTGCCTGCAGCTCATCTTCCTCCCTGGTCCTTCCTTGTGACTTCCAGAGGTGCTAATTCATTGGGTGTGCTGCTGCAGGCACTGGCTTCTTCTTGATCAGCCTAAGCCAGGACCTCCTGCATTGTTTCCCTAGCTGGACTCCAAGAAGTGCACCTCTCTAACATCATCCTGTGGCCTAGACCCTCTCAATATTAATACAGCTACACTAACCCTTCTGTTCCTCTAAGTGCCAAGCTCATGTCTGCCTCAGGACCTTTGCACATGCTGTTAACCTCTGCCAGGAATGCACTTCCACCTCACTCTCCATCTGCAAACGGCGCCCCATCCTTGAGGGCTCATCATATATCATATCTTTAAAGCAGACATTCCTGGTTAACCTCTCCCTCCCCCCCCACCCCCAGCTAAATGAGACCTTCCCTTTTGTTTTCCTTAATAGCTCTTTTCACAGTCTGAAATGATAGAATCCATTATATTCTATGTTTAACAACAGTCCTCCACACTAGACTCCACGGGGCAAGGACTGTGTCTAATTTTCCAACTCTGTATCTGTGGCATTTATCCCAGTGCTTAGCACAGTCTATGCCCAGTAAACATTTGTGTGAACCCTCAAGCCCATCTTGCAGCCTTAATTCCGCTCCTCTCTTGTCTGATACATGCTTAGGTATAGCAGATGCCCTCAAAGCGTTTCTGGAATATTAGAACAGTCCTATTCATAGAAAGAAACCATTTTTAGTGGACCTTTGGGGTCCTGAGACCTGGGTTCAAATCCCAGCTCTACCCGAGTGTCTATCTAGTAAGCGACACTGTAGTCTGTACTGTAGTATATAGTAAAGTGTGTCAGCACTTAGTAAACAGGAATCGTGTTCCCAGCTACAGAGCAAAAGCTGTGACTGGACAGGAAATGGCTTCTACTTGGTAGAAGTAAGTGTCTGCAATATTGCCCAGAACTCAATGCCTTTGTTTTTTCCTGGAAATAAAATAACAGTATAATTCGGTTACACTTTAAAAATAAAAGAGTAGTTTCCTCACTCCCACACTGTCACATACAGAAAGTTTAGGTACAAAGTTTAGGCTGTTGCAAGACACGTCTCCGTATAGTACATTTATATTCATGTGAAGTACATTAACTTATGTAATTGTATACATTTGTGACTTGCATCAGGGTCTGAAACCCAACTCTGCCCCTCCCTAGTTGAAAAACCTCAAGAAATTTACTGCACTTTTCTGAGCCTGTTTCCTCAAATGCAGAACCTAATAGGGTTACTATGAGAATGCAGTAAATGTATGTATAAAGCACGTGAAGCCATGTCCCACACGTGGCACGTTCAATGTAAATTTCAGTGGTGATTGCTAATATACTTAGACAGCGCCTGGCGAGCGGTAAATACATTCTCACATTAGCGGTGATAAATCAACTTTTGCTGAAGTCCATTGGATGAGATCCGGGATCTGTGAGAATTGCCAGGACAAGGGCGGGGGTGGTCTCTGAGCAGCTGGGGGCTGTGCTGTTGGCTGGTTCATGAGACCTTAATGGCTCATCCTGCAGGTGCTGATGGGGCACTGTCGCTTTAAGAGAGGAAGTCAAAGATGCTTTTCCTTGAACACCACAAACAAGTGAGAAGGGCAGTGCTCTGGGAGGGGGCTGGGGATTCAGATTTTTGTATTTCACTTGATATGACATGTTCTAACCTCGCAAGTGCAAGTCCATCCCCTCTTTGAGGCATACTTTCACAGATATATTAAGAGTGTCCATCCAGGAGGTTTTTATTTTTTTTAAGCACTTGAAAATATTTAAGGCTTTTAAGCCAGAGCAGAATTTGGAGTAAAGGGTAGAAAAGAGCCCGTATTTTTCCCTCTAATATCTTATAGCAGAGCCTCCTTCAGAGAAGTAAGATGGCAACAATTTGGTGGCCAGTGTCAGGGGCAGGGCACCTCCACCTGGTTGAAATTGTTTTCCAGCTTATAACCAGCAAATTAGGACATGCTTACATGCCTGGGAGGTAATTCTCTTTAATAATTGGTTTCCTTTGGCATCTCCGAGTGGCTTGTTGAAGAGAAAAATCGAAGGTGCCTAAAGAACACTGAGGTTTTCTGGGTTCTGGCTTCTCAGGCATGAGAAAGTGCTAAGGAGAACTAAGACCAGGAGAGCCATTTATCCATTTTACAGAGAGGAAGCTGCAGCCTGGGACGCCACCACATCACACAGTGGATAAGGAGCCAGGGCTGGTATTTGAACCCAGGTCACTGTGGTCTCCAAATCCAGGGCTCTTTTTTTCTGATACTTAGGAGTCTTTATTTATTGACTTTCCTATTCCCAGAGAATCATTGTCCAACAGCATCATATTTATCTCGGTGCACACATAAAGCTGGCCAATGAACCCTGAAGTCTAAGTCAGCTGGGGATGGACTATAGGAAAGTGGGGTCCACAGAGAAGAAAGACATGAGATATTTACAACCTCTTTCCTGACCCTGGGTGGCACTGCCTTTGTGTGATGCCTGGAACTGTAGCAGTCATCTTGAGGCCACAAGGTAAGAATAAACTCCATCTGATGCTGGCATACCAAAAAGAGGGAAAGAACATAAATGCTCATCATTATGCTCCTTAGTTTCTCAACCATGGAACTCTGCAGAAAAGCCCATGTCCTTGGATGATGGAAAATAGACTAGATCTCTACTATATGACTGCCAATAGGATAACTGATAGAAAAACTACAGAAGAAGTGACACGTGCATTGAAATCTCTCTATAGTCGCATAGGGGAGGTCTGGTCTATATTCCACAAGGAGAGTGCTACCCAGGGGTGAAAAACAATCTCTCTCTGTGTCCTTTTTCTAAATGGAAGAAAAGCTTTCCCAGAATATCCCCAGCTGATTTGGCCTCATGGTTTGTTGACCATGTTTATGTCACATGCCCAGATTACTATATCAATCACTTGACAAAAGGAATGGAATTGCTGTGACTCTCTTGGACCACTGGTCTTCAATCCTGGCTGCCCCATTAGAATCATATGATGGTGCTTATAAAACACAGTCAGGCCTGGGCTCTACCACACCTCCGTTCTCCCTGTGGACGAGAGTTCTCTCTCCTTGTCCCATAACTTGAGGTCTTCATTCTGGAAAACTCCTCTCATTTCAGAAGGTCAGACAATTTCTCAAGTTATGAACCTGACTTTGTGATACCCAGTGTGGCATATACAGTCATTCACTCGACAACTCTTCATTGAGTGTCTACAACAGGACAGAAATTGCTCAGATTGATAGAGATGTTATTCCGATCAATACGGCAGGGAGGTCCTTGATCTCATGGAGCTTTATATTTTAGTGAAGGGAGACAAAAGAATAAACAGATACCTACAGTAATTTCAAATGGTGTCAAATGCCATGAATAAAGTAAAACAGAAGAATGTCATGAAGAGAGACTGGAGATGGGGTGTCAGTTTATACAGAGCAATCAAGGAAGGTCACTTTGAGACAGAGACGCTGGAATTGGGACCCGAATGGCTGGAAGGCAGCATAACATTCTTGGAAGAGGGAGCAGCATTCCTGATTAAGAATGAAGCCTGTGTGTTTGAGGAACAGTCATGAGGCCCATGTGCCTGGAATGATGGGGAGCTTGGTAGGAGACGAAGTCAGAGGTGGGCAGGAGCCTCCTGCCTTAGAAGTTGTAGTGGGTTGACCGGTGGCCCCCCAAACTATATGCCCACCCACAACCTGGAAGTGTGACCTTATTTGAAAAACGGGGTCTTTTCAGATATAATTAACAGTCTTGAGATGACTTTTTCCTGGATTACGGTGGGTCCTAAATCCAATGACAAGTGTCCTTGTAAGATAAAAGAAGAAGAGAAGATACACAGAGGAGAGGGTGACGTGAAGACTCATGAAGACATTGGAGCACAGCACCTAGAAGCCAAAGAATGCCAAGGATTGGCAGCAGCCACCAGAAGCTGCAAGAGAAGCATGAAGTGGATTCTCCTTCAGAGCCTCCTGAAGGAACCAAACCTGCTGACACCTTGACTTCGGATTTACGGCCTCTAGAACGGTGAGGGAACGCATTTCTGTTGTTTTAGGGCATCACATCTGTGGCAATTTGTTACAGCAGCCCAGGAAACGAATACAGAAGTCACGACTCAAAGTTGACTCAAAGAGCAGCCACTGTTCTGGTCTGAATTGGTGCTACATGCCGGCACCCCGTCCAGCTCCTGAGGAAGCAGGCCAGACTCCTCCGAGCTTGTTCCCTCCCTGAAAACATCTGCCTCTCAATTCTGAACGTTCTAGGAAATGTACAAGAGACCATCATTGTGTTGCAATTCAATTCACTTGAATTCACGCTGCTTGAAAAGATTACATCTGTATGTTTGAAAATTTCGTTCAATTGTTGAGCATGTCTTGGCATCCATCCTTGCACTGAGCTTAAATTATCTTTCTGGTATTATCAAAATTCAACAGTAGCATTAATTGTGCTGGGCCCAACTCTAATGGCTTCAAATAATTATTAGCAATTGCTCATTATCTCTTTTGGAAATCCTAAATATATACCTATTTTTTAAGACATTGACTCATTGGGACTGGAAAGGATACCGACTTCCATTCTTGGGCTAATGTGAATCAGGGCACTGTTCAGGAAAGTAAAAGTTTGTGGGTGTGTGGATGCCAATTTGGAATATTGATCATTTTGATGGATAGGCTAAGCCTTGTTGGGATATCAAGCCTCTGCTTTCAGATGTGAGGCTCAAAATAAGATGTGGGGAGTGAGGAGGGAACTGTTTTACTTTGTCCTCTTAGCCATCTAAGTTTCTCCCAGGGTTGCTTTCCCCTCATTTCTTAGACCCCCATCATCTCGTACCTTAAAACGTTTGAGTGATCTTGACTGGTTGCATCTATGGTTGGTTGACAAGTTGGCTGGGGCTGGCTGCTCCAGGATGACCTCACTCACATGCCTGGTGGTTGGCTGGCAGTTGGCGGGGGTGGAGGTCACATGTCACCCATCATTCAGCAAGATGGCCTGGGCTTGTTCACATGGCCGCTGGGTAAGTTTCCAAGAACAACAGTGAAGCACACAAGACCTCCTAAGACCTCAGCTGGGGACTGGCACGTGCTGTTACCTCCATGACATCCTAGTGACTAAAGCAAATGCTGGGGCCAGCTGGCATTCAACGGGTGGAGAAGTAGACTCCACATCTTGATCAGAGAAACTACAAGGTCACATTGCAAAGTTATGGATGCCGGGAGTGGTGAAGACTCAGGGACATTTTTGAAATCAATCTAGCATACACACATATTATGGATAAGGAAATCCCAGAGCTCAGGCTTGGGAACACTACGTTATCAATGGGCACACCACTCCCCTTTACCAGTCCTCATGGGTAGGATCATCTTTGCCTGACAGGTTGAAAGTCCATAAAGAAAGCCACTAACTTCCTCTGCTCCTGAGTCACTCAGAGTCTGCAAAACATCCTGGAATCTTCTGTCTCTGCCTCCTCCTCCTGATCCCTGGGTTCAGTTAACTGCAGCCAGAGCTCCCCGAGCACAGACACCGGCAGCTTCCAGGGCAACAGCAAAGCTTCCATGGATCGGTCCTCCCTCGCCTAAGTTTTTCTTCCAACCAAGGAGTGACGAGCCTCTCCACGCCATTGGAGCCTCATGCCCTTTCTCCACCCCTTTCTCCAATTCTGAGAGGGCTGAGGTCCCACCCTTGTAAGAGATGAACACCCAGGTCTACGCTCAAAGCCAGTTAATGGGAAGAGATGGGAATGGGGTGAAGAGTTGGACCTGATGTTTGAACTGCACTCATTCTTTGTTGCTGCTGGTTGGGAGCCTTTTTTCTTTGCATCTGTGTGAAAAGGAGTCAGGAAAGAGGCTTAGGTCTTGGGGAGGAGGGAGAGGATGGCTTTTGGATTTTAATGAAAGGGACCAAAGTCAATCCAGGGAACCAGGGCAGAAACAGACACTGTGGTTTCTGCTTGCCCAGCCTCAAGTCCTCTGCAACTTCCAGGACCCCAACCTTCCTTTGGGAATCACCTTCCCAATAACACACATTCTATCTCTTGTCCACACCAACAGATTTAATGAAGTTGGTCAGAGCCATTGTGAGTCAGCCCTGGGACTCTAGCTAGATGTCTTGGGGAAGAGAAGCTCTCTTTCCGGTGGTTGCTGAGTGGCTAGAATAAAAGGCTGGAACTCTTGGTGGCATCTTGTCACCTCATAAGGAAAGCACATCTGCAGATGAAGCCAACACAGAGGAAAGCGGGGACCAGAGATAGAGGGAGGTGACAGCACTGAAGCACATGGATCCATCCATTCCTGAAGTCAATATTACTGAATTATTCAGATATGAGCCAAGTCAGTTCTCTCTCTTTCCCACCCTTCCCCCTTTTTCCTCTCTCAGTTTATGCAAGTCTGAGTGGGGTTTCCAACAGCCCTACCTCATAAGGACATTCAGTCATAGCTCCATCGACCTTTTTCCAAGATTCTTAATCAAAACTCCTCCTTTCTTCCCCAACTACAAAATAAAATTGCCATGCATATCAGTGAATGCAGAGTCTGTGGTGATGAGGAGGGGGCGTGGATAAGGAAATTGCTGCCTGCAATTAGCTGTGTGTCTGCAGCCCAAAGCATCCTACTTCTCATACACTCGCCCCTCACACTCTCATGCACCCTCTTTCCTCTTGGAATCGAGGTGAGATCAATGTGGGCATGCAGCGTCATGTCCCATGGAGGTCCAGGTTTCCAGTTAATTATCTATTGGGAAGAAGGGGCGGTTAGGGTCTTGAGGTCACCTGTGTCTTCAGGAACCTGATGCTCTCAGACTGCCTCCATTCCAGCCTTCACTGAACCAGTGTGATTGACATTCAGGCTTTCCTGAGTACTAAGCCACACACACACACACACACACACACACAGATACAGAGCATCGGTGAATGTAATATAGTTGAATGCATACAAAGAAAACTGACAAACAATTTGAAATTGGGTAATATATGTATTCCTTTTCATTCAAGTGTCCATCTTCTCCCCCAGATTTCCACTAGCCCATAGCTGCACACAGTCTTGGTAACGCCTCTCTCCTCTCTTTTTATTCTCTTTACCACGCCCTCTCAAGAGAAGAGCTACGTATACCTTTCTCTCATTCTACACAAGGAGCATCTCTCTCTCTCTCTCTCTCTTCCTGAAGGACACCAATATCCACAAGCTCATCTTCTACAGCAAATGGCTCTCCAATGCATTATTTCAGACACTAAAAGAAATTCCTGGCTAGATCTTAAAAATAATATTTTCCCTTTATATCTTCACAGAAAAATATCGGGTAGGAAACACCCAATGGTGGTTGGTTAGATTATAGGTGATTTTTAAAACTTGTATTTCTAATGGTACAGATGAACCGGTTTGCAAGGCAGAAATAGAGACACAGATGTAGAGAACAAACGTGTGGACACCAAGGGGGGAAAGCGGGGTGGTGGTGGTGGTGTGATGAATTGGGAGACTGGGATTGACATGTATACACTAATATGTATAAAATGGATAACTAGGGCTTCCCTGGTGGCGCAGTGGTTGAGAATCTGCCTGCCAATGCAGGGGACACGGGTTCGAGCCCTGATCTGGGAAGGTCCCACATGCCGCGGAGCAACTGGGCCCGTGAGCCACAACTACTGAGCCTGCGCGTCTGGAGCCTGTGCTCTGCAACAAGAGAGGCCGCGATGGTGAGAGGCCCGCGCATCGCGATGAAGAGTGGCCCCTCCTTGACGCAACTAGAGAAAGCCCTCGCACAGAAACGAAGCCCCAACACAGCCAAAAATAAAAAAAAAAAAAAAAAAAAAAAAAAAAAAAATGGATAACTAATAAGAAACTGCTGTATAAAAAATAAATAAAATAAAATTCAAAAAAATAAAAAAATTAAAGATTGTATTTCTAACTAACTTTGGGGAGAAGATGTATTACAGTGTTGAGTAAGTACCCCAGGCAAGAAAATAAAGAAGAGTAAAACTTTACTTGTAGCCCACACGGTGGTACTAACCAGTTATTCTCAGACCCACAGGACCTGGGCTTCTCTGATAATATGAGGGCTCTGAAAGTGACACCTATGGCATCCGATTCTAGCCTCTCTTTCTGGAAGGACTTCAAGGACACTTTTTCCTGCTAAACAATGACACTCAGAGCTCAGAGAGGTTAAGCAATTTCTCTAAGGTCACACAGCTCAGAGGAGGCAGAGCCAAGATTCAGACTCAAATGTCTGACCCTACACACAATGTTCTTTTCATTACTGTATATCTCTATCCAGAGAGCCTGAAGCTGGAGATTCAAGGATCCCAGCCTGTGGAGAGAAGGAGATCTGAAGATGCTGGAAAACACTTGGCCAGGCATCATGTGTGATTCTTATGGGGTTCTCTGACATAAATGGTGAGTGTTCTGGTACAGGACACACTGCTAGAGGGATGGATCCCCCTCACACTTCACCCCCTCTGAGAAGGTACGCCCAGCATTCCTGATCACCACCAGAAACATTTCACCTGTGTGAAATGATGCTGGTAATGACCTTCAGAACGATTATTCCTATAAAATTATGTGGCTGAAACATGGCCTTTTAAAAATGAATGTGATCAGACTCAATTTGGCTATAGTCATTCAAGACACTGACTCATCAAACCTTTATTAGAACCAGAGGATGGTCGCCATGGTTTTCTGCCTGGGAGTTTATGATCAAGTCCCCCACCCCCAACTCTGGAGCAAAAGCAATGTAAGCTATGGATGATGTGTCTCCATCTGTGCGCACATTTGTGATGATGCGTTTGATCGAGGGGGCGGGAAAATAGATCCCACACTGGGGGAGGCAGATTATCCTTCCCCAGATTCTTCCTCCAAGTTTTGGGCTCTATTTTATGTGGAAGACAATTAAGCATCAAATCTTAAAGTGATAGGACCTTGGTGATAGCCATGCAAAAGCGGTGGTATAACGCAGCAGCTGAGAACTTGAACCAGACTGTCTGGCTCCTTTGATCATTCATATCAGCATTTATTATATACCTACTGTGTGCCAGGCACTGTTTAAGGTGCTGGGTCTCTAGCTATCACTAAGATAGGATCCTTGCTTTCGTAAGGTTCCAAGTCAAGTTGAGGAAGAGAAACAAAATATGAGCAAGAACACAGCAGATGGAAGTGAGTGATGTGAGGAAAAACAAAGCTGGGAGGGTGACAGGGGGCAGGGAAGGGCTGTAGCGGAGGGGTCAGGGAAGTCCCCTCTGCAGAAGTGACTCAGCTAAAACCCGAAGGAAGAGAATGAATCAGCGTGGAAATTTCTGGGAGACGAATTCCAGGCAGACACTGCTATTTACTAGTGTGACCCTGGGAAATTTCTTAACCTCACTAGGACTCAGTATACTCATTTATGAAATGGGGGTAGTACAAGGCCATTGTTAGGACTGAATGCCTTCATCCATATGAAGCCACAGCACAGTGGGTGAGGCTGAACCTTAAGAAACTAATGACACTTGTTTTTGACCTACAAAACAGCAACATTATATCGTTCAACTATCTCTGTTTAATAAATGACAACTATTACTATTCATCATTCCTGTTTATTGAGCACTTGCTATGTGGCAGGCACAGTCCAGTTTACTGTTTCTTAACATGGTCTCTAATCTCTGCACTTTAACAAGGTACACATTATGAGCTGCATTTTCTAGAAGAGGGAATCGAAGCTCTGAGAGGTGAAGTAATTTGCCCAGGGCCACACAGCCAGTAACTGGGACTGTCTGACCCCAAATCAATGCTGCTTCTTCCCACTCCCACTGCCTGGGGGATCCCAGCACAGCCCATGTGCCTCGAAGATGCTCACCTGAGATTTGCTGAGAAAATGGAAACTGAGTTCCCTTTCCATTCTGCGATACCAAGGATGTTTTCAATAACCGTAAAGGCATCCCCAGTCATCCCATAAACTCATTTCTAAGGCGTCATTTTAAAAAGGCTAAGGAGCTTCCTGCAAGTGATGCTGTCACATCTGAGCTGGGGTTTGTTGTAAGACCAAGCTAGAAATCTCTAAACAAGTTTTAACCTTGAATGCACTTTGAAATCACCTGGGGAGATTTATGCCTAGGTCCTGCTCCGGGGATCTGGATTTGATTGGGGCCGGGATAAGTATTCTTTTAAGTTCTCCAGAAGATACTATCGGGAAGCTAGATGTGAGAACCAGTGTCTTAAACAACATGTAACCAGGAGGCATCTGGCCAGGGCAGCAGGGGATCAGGGCACGGCAGCTGCTTGGCAGGTGGGGGGGTTATTCTCTTTAATACACAGGACGTCTACTGCAAAGCTAAACAAATCCAACACTCCAGAATGACAGTTATTATTTTTTCCTCTGAACTCTACCCTAAGAGAAAGGTAATGAGGGAGAAAACAGTATAGCCCCCTTGGTCAAGAGGAAGAATGTTGACTGCAAACACCTGGATCCTTGCTCTATTCCTTACTTGCTGTGTGACCATGAGCAAGTTACTAAACTTCTCAGACTTCAGTTTTCTTGGGTGTAAAAGGTGGATATTGAAGCCTTACCCATGAGGGTATTATTCTCTCTCTCTCTCTCTGTTTATATTTATATATATAATCACCAATATATAAAATGTCATTATAGTTATTATACATAATATATGTATATTTATTATATATGTGTAATATATAAATATAAAAATATGTATTTATATATTATAAATATAATAAATATTATAATAAATATATTTGGCAGTGTGCCTGCCTGATATCTAGTAAGTATTCAAATAATGATAGACTTTATTTTTAAAAAAATACAGCAGTAATTATGAAGTATACCCCTGCCCAGTGGCTACAGTGGGCACTTTGGTCTGTTATTTCCCTTTATCCTCACCACCGTCCTGGAGCTGGTTGTCATCTCTGTTTTACAGATGAGGAAAGTGAGGCTCAGATTAGCTAACTGACCGCTGGGATCACACACCTAGGAAGCAGTGAAGCTGGAAATTGGACTCAGTGTTCTACTCCACCCCTGAGCCTCTCAAAGATTCAGCCTCAAATGTAAAAAGGGAAATTACTCCCAGAGCCTGACCAGTGCGGGTTAACTGTTCAACCTGATCGCCTTCTGCAGACAGGGCTACGCCTGCATATAAAGAGCATTTTCATTGCCTTGATGGACCCCATTTCTGATGTTTTTTAAGGTTTCTGACAATGAAGGGTAAAGCCGGAGGACGTCCCTCATTAAAATTCCCTCTCCTGGGCTTCCCTGGTGGCGCAGTAGTTGAGAATCTGCCTGCCAATGCAGGGGACACGGGTTCGAGCCCTGGTCTGGGAAGATCCCACATGCCGCGGAGCAACTAGGCCCGTGAGCCACAACTACTGAGCCTGCGCGTCTGGAGCCTGTGCTCCGCAACAAGAGAGGCCGCGATAGTGAGAGGCCCACGCACCGCGACGAAGAGCGGCCCCCGCTTGCTGCAACTAGAGAAAGCCCTCGCACAGAAACGAAGACCCAACACAGCCAAAAATAAATAAATAAATAAAAATTTTTAAAAAGCCCATATATTATTTAAAAAAAAAAAAATTCCCTCTCCTGTGTTCCAGGACAGCTTGTCTGCTATGAATTGATTTAGATATAGAGTTCCGGTGAGTGAAAGGGGAAAAGTATAGAATCAGGGGAAATCTCTAAGATCCATGTGCCTCGGCTGAGGAGAGCTTGCAATAAGCTTTTTTATTCTTCACTCAATAAGCTCGTCATTAGAGATTGTGATTCAGTACAGATGGATGGGGCCCAGAAATCTGCATTTTAACAGACACCCCTGGCAATTTGATGCCCATGGGCTTTATTTTGGAGCCAGCTATGAGGAGGAGTAACAGGAAGTGCTCGGCGCCCCATTTAAAGCCTCAACTTTGTTCGCTGTGATCCTAGGGGACCAGCGAATGCCGGGCCACTAGCTTCCAGAGACACGTGAGTTGGGAGCCAGTCCCTAGGGTAGCAGCCAGAAAAGTTGGAGTGCTAGATGGGTGTCCAAACCCTTCGATTCTCAGTGACAAGTTGGGAGTTGGAGGTCCCCTCCTGGTTGTATAGTGCTGGGTCAGGGGTGGGATTTATGGCGAGATTATGTCTCAGCTGTTCCTACCCATTTTGAAGAATCTTCTCAGTCACCCCGTGTGCAGGAGTCTCTTCAGTAGTTTCTGGATTTCTCTCTGAAGTTGATCCGCTTGGTAGCTGCTTCTTCGTGCACCCGTGGGTGGGGGGAGAGTCCGGAGTCTCTTATTCCACCGTCTCGATGACGTCACCCCCCTTCAAACTCCTTATTGAAGACCTTCGGTTGCTTGTGCCACAGCAGGTCCTGGGGGTGCAGTGGTGGGTAAAAGAGACTCGGTTTTGCCCCCGGCTGCGTGCACTGGAGTGCAAGGAGGCAAGAGCAAGCGCCCCCAAAATACACACGGTAACTCCAGACAGCAGCAAGCACCGCGAAGAAACTAAGCTGGGGTCGTGAGAAGCAGAGTGAGAGGGCTGTCCGGCCTCACCTCCCCGTCTGCGAAGTGCGTTATAACAGTACCTTACTGTAGCTTTAGCATCAGGATTACACCCAACAACAGGCAAAAGGCCTGAATTCAGCGCCTGGCCCCGACTAGATGCTCGGTGCCAGCCTGCGTGGCACATCTTGTCCACATCACCGTACCCCGTCTAGAGGTGGGCACTGTTCAAGAACCCCAGTTCAGGTGACTCTGCCAGTGCGTTTCTTTTCCTTTCCCCACAGGACATTTGAAATGGCCAGATGGGCAGAGATGGAGATTACATATCCGTTCCAATTTATGGACATTGACAGGGCTATTTATTCACTGAGACCATTCTGCATTCAAAGCAACGATCATTGCCATTCTTTTATACTCACCATTACCATCTAAGTGTTTCCCAGCGCGTCCGCCTGAACAAAATCCTTTGCACAACCAAATGCATGCGCCGTGGCCCAGGGTGGTCAATGGAGAGCAGTTGTGTGTTCCAGCCACACGTCCCTCTTCCCTCTCCTTGGACATGGCATGCTCCATTCCGCCACAGTGCCTTTGCACAGGCTCTTCTCCACCCTCTTCACCTAGTTAACTCCCACTCAGCCTTCATTTCATCATAGATGACTTTCCTGATCTCCTAGTCTAGGTCACGTTGCTTTGCTGTTCTCCGTATTGAACATTTCTACGCTGTAAAGGAATGGGGACCAGATGGCTCTTTCCAAGGTCTTGCAGGGAAGCACATTTAAAAAAATAGCAACAATCAAAGTGAAAGAGCCCCAGACAAAGAGCTCAGAATTGTTTAGTAAATAAAAGAATGGCATTCCCTCTACGCTCCCATTATGAAAAAGCTGAGAGTTTATTTGAAGAATCCCAGGTTTCTTTGTTTTTCTTTTTTTGTTTTTGCTAGCACAGGAGAGATGAACAGAGCAGAGAAGGCTGGTAATGTGCACATTCAGTTAAGCTGCAACTCACTGAATAAGAAACCGGAGGAAAAAAGAGAGACGTACGTTAGATTGAACATCTACTGTGAACCCAAGCATTGGGCTGGGCAGGCAGCACAGTGCAGTGGATAGGGTATTGGTTCTGCAGTCAGGATGATTTGGGGTCAAGTTCTGGCTCTGCAACTTCTTAGCTCTGTGACCCTGGACAAGTTACGAAACTGTCCCATAACTTGGTTTTCTCAGAAAAGAGGGGGAAATACGCCTACTTCACTGAGTTGTTGTAAAGAATAATAATTAATGAAGATTCAATAAGCAAAAAAGAGCCAATGATTAAAACAGACGGCAAATGAAGAATGCCTTGCATACTGTAGATTATGTGGTTTGGGAGAGTCTTGTTGAGAAGAGGACATTTACTTTGAGATCTAGACAGTGAATAAGAGCCAGTGGTGAAAGTAGGAGAAGAGGAGTCTTAGAAGGTTAAATGCCGGATGTGGAAGGTCCAATGCATGAAGAAGGCTGATATACTCAGAAAGCTGAAGGACGGACAGTGTGGCTGGAAGGGTATACAATTCAGACAGAGGTTAAATCACATCATGGCTTAAAGGTCATTGACGGAGGTGGAATTCATTCTAAGGGATGAGTAGGAAATAGGTTGAAGAGAACAGCAAGAGTGGAAGCAGAGAGACCACAGTTGTTGCAGTGGTGCAGGGAGAAATGGAATGAGGTGGATGGAGGGAAAAAGGCAGGGTGGGGCTGTGTGATGGTGTGTGTGAGGCGGAGAGAACAAAGTCACAGAAAGGCTCTCTGCTTTCTGTTTTGAGCTTGAAGGATGGTGGTACCAACCTCTGCAGTGGGGAGGGCTGCAGGATGAATCAGTGAGCTTTAGGATAAGATGAAGGTTTCAGTTTGGGGGGTGTTAAGTCTGAGATTACAGTTAGACAGCCAATGGAAAAGTCAAGTAGGCAAAAAAGTTTACAAGTCTGAAGCTCTCAAGGGAGGTCTAGGCTAGAAACATGAATCTGAGAGTTGTCAGACTGCAGCTTGCATTGAATGCCATGACGCTGAGTGGGGACATAGGCAGAATATAGGGAGAAAGAATACATTGAGGAAAGGAGATTGAGCCTCATGGGCTCTGTAATTAAACACACACACATACATACACACACACACACACCATGGACAATGAACTGGGGGACAAAGTTATTTGAATTCTGCCTCTGCCCTTTACAACCTTGGAAATTTTGTGCAAGTTACCCCCGCCTCTCTGAACCCTACTTCCCTTATCCACAAAACAGGAGAATGTTACATCCCAAGGTTTTTATGAGGATTAGAAATGATGTGTGCTACGTGAAAAGATGCTCAACATCACTAATTATTAGAGAAATGCAAATCAAAACTACAATGAGGTATCACCTCACACCAGTTAGAATGGGCATCATCAGAAAATCTACAAACAACAAATGCTGGAGAGGGTGTGGAGAAAAGGGAACCCTCTTGCACTGTTGGTGGGAATGTAAATTGATACAGACACTATGCAGAACAGTATGCAGGTTCCTTAAAAAACTAAAAATAGATTTACCATATGATCCAGCAATCCCACTACTGGGCATATACCTAGAGAAAATGATAATTCAAAAAGACACATGCACCCCAATGTTCATTGCAGCACTATTTACAATAGCCAGGTCATGGAAGCAACCTAAATGCCCATCGACAGACGAATGGATAAAGAAGATGTGGTACATATATACAATGGAATATTACTCAGCCATAAAAAGGAACGAAATTGAGTCATTTGTTGAGACGTGGATGGATCTAGAGACTGTCATACAGAGTGAAGTAAGTCAGAAAGAGAAAAACAAATATCGTATGTATGTGGAACCTAGAAAAATGGTACAGATGAGCCAGTTTGCAGGGCAGAAGTTGAGACACAGATGTAGAGAACAAACGTATGGACACAAAGGGGGGAAAGCGGCAGGGGGGTGGGGATGGTGGTGTGCTGAATTGGGCGATTGGGATTGACATGTATACACTGATGTGTATAAAATTGATGACTAATAAGAACCTGCAGTATAAAAAAACAAACAAACACAACAACTAATACTAAACTTTCATTGGGTTATTTGTATGGAAATATGTTAATATAAATGTTTCAGACATTACATGAAATTTCTAAAAATCTTATATGTTCTGGTATAATGTTATAAGTCATAATTCCAGTTATTACTTTAAAATGTATATCTCAGAAATAACTAAATTTCCTTGTCAATTGCACTATTATGAACTTTTATCAAATCTTTAACCGTGGTCATTTTAAAGTCTTTTGTCATTTACAGACAGTTCTGGGTGTACTCTGATGCTTTTGCAAATATGTTCCTATAAAAGGGTTTCATCTTCAAGGAATTCATGGAAAAGACTCTGACAAATACAGGTTTCTGGTAGCTGACTGTACTGCTGAACTGAATGAATAAGCATTTTCAGAACTCTAATGAAAAACTGATGAACTCATAAAAGTGCTAACAAAAGATCAAGATGAAAAAAAAAGTTAATTACATGGGACTGAGTGAACTGATGAGGATGATTATAATTTTTGTTACTTTCTCTTTGAATTAAAAAAAAAAAGAAATGATGTGTGCTAATACCTTGGGTGTGTCATAAAGGCACTACAAATTATAGGAGGCTTGGGGGCTGCTTTTTCTCCAAGACCCCTCCCTGATCTCCCAGCCTCTGCCCCCAACTCTGTAATTCCTTGACTCACACCACATGCTTTCCTAATCTCCTTCCAAACCCCCAGCAGCAAAAGGCAGATCATTGATAACTCTCTGTGGGGTTTCTTTGATTTCAGATACTCCTCCACTTTCCTGCCTCCAAGCAATAGCTGGCTTATCTGAACAATCTCCAAACTTCTCATGTGGAAAAAAAATAGACCATTTGGGATGAGCCACTTTCTAAGCTGCATGCTAATAAGTGGTGTTCTTATTGTTATTATATTTGCTTTCAAATCAGCAAGAATTCTGATTAGACCATGTAGATGGGGGATGGTATTAGCCAGTGGTGTGGAGAAAATAAAAGCTATTCTTAGAAAACCTCTCTTTTGATTAGACCCTGATACTTACTGGGTAGTTGATGATGTCTGTAGATAATCTTGAGGGATGTCAGTGGGTGTTGAGGGGCTGCAGAAGGCGGAGGAGGATGAACGTGTCTACGCAGCAGAGTGCTGGCCACGCCTCCTCCTGTAGGCCTTTCTCACCTCCAACATCTCTCCACCTGTGCTTCCACCACGCGACCCACACCAGGCGCTTCTTAAATATTGTGCGTGAGGCCAAAGGGAAGGTGATGAAGAGCTCAGGCCTGGGTCCACACAGGTTGGGCTCAAATGTGGTTTTTCTTTTTTTCCATTTCCCATGTGACCTTGAGCAAGATACTAATGACTCTAGATTTCCATGTCCTCATCTGCAGCCTGGGAAAAATGATGCCACCTGCCTCAGAGCTTGGTTGTGAGGATTAAATGGGACGATTGTGTAAAAGATTAAGGCCCTTAGTGGGAATGTGGTGTCTGCCCCATAACTGTCCGTTTTTGTCATCTTATTTAGTGATCCTCTTATTATTTAAAGCAGGTGCTAATGTTATCTCTCCCCCTTCCCCCTTTCTCCCAACTTAGCCAAACTGACGCTCAAAGAGGTTAGAGGATCGCTCTGGAGATACAAAGAAACTGATCTGGGACTTGAATCTGTCTTCCCCATTCACGAGGCTGGCGTTGTTTCTTCTACACCTGTAACCTTGAAAGTGGGATGGAAAACTAATGACCAAGCCACCAGGAAGACTTGTAACTGACTGAAGGATAGTATCCTAGGGTGCGTGTGGATAGAGGGGTGAATAGACAGGTCAAAGAGCCACAATCAGCCTGAAGACATGCCCACCATGTTCAACAAGGCACATACACACGTTCAGCAAATACTGATTGAACTTCCAGAAGTACCACAAACTGTGCCAGACACTGAAATGAGTAAAATGTGACTCAAGGCACTGCCTTTGTGGAGCTTACAATTTAGTGGGAGGGGCTGGTATACTGCATATAATCACCAAATAAATGCAAAATTACAACTGAAATAATTTCTACCCTGAGGAAGTAGAGAGTCCCTGATACACACACACACACACACACACACACACACACGCACACGCACATGCACATACACACACCCTGGGTCCCTGACCTAGTCTGAGGGCTTGGAGAAAGCTCTCCTGAGTAATTATAATTGTTATTATGTAATAATAATTAATGCTTTTATAGCATTTCTATGTGCCGAGACACTGAGCTTTCTTGTTATGCTTTACATATTAGGCTCACAGCAGCCCTATTATATACTGCTACTAGTGTGCCCATTTTAGAGACGAGGAAACTGAGATCCAGAAAGGTTAAGTGATTTGTGTGCCCAAGGTCACGCAGCCAGCACATGCAGAGCTGGACCAGGCAGTTGGCTCCAGAGTCCGTGCTCTTAACCATCCTGAGATCTGAAGGTTGTTGTAGGCTTTAACTAGACAGAGGAAGGAGGTAGAGGACAGCACGCCCAGATTCCCTTTTCCGCAGGGAGCTCACAGGGTGCTCGGGACTGAATGCAGCTGAGTGGAGCTAGAGCTCAGGGAGCCGGGAACGCGACCAGAGAGTGCGCTGGAGAGAAAGGCGGAGGTGGACCAGGAAAGGCCTCCAGATCACGGTAGAGGCTTCGGTCTTCACCGGAAGAACCATGGATATCCATGGAGCGTTTTTAAACGGGGAGGTCACACGATCTGCATTTATTAAAAGTTCACTCTGGCTGTTTTGTGAAGCACAGGCTGCGAAGGAAGCAGCAGGGAGACCGGTGCTGAGAACATTCCATCATTGTCCAGGATGAGATGATGGAGGCCTGGACCAGAGCGGCGATGGCAGAGTCAGAGAAGAGCTGACAGATTAAAAAAAATCCTTAGGAGGCGACATGGGCAGGGACTTTGTGATTAATTGTTCTGTGGGTGAGGGAGGAGGATTAATCGTTTCCTCATTGGATCGAGGGCGTAGAGAGCTGTTCGCCAAATCCAAGGCTGGTCCCAAGACAAAGGAAGAGGGAGGCATTTGGCAACAGTTTGGGATCTAAAGTGACTCAATAAGTTATAATTTAACTGGGATAAGATAAATTCTTGCAACTGGGCCCCAAAGAGCCACTGTCCCAGAACATGGTAGGGGTGTTATTTCTAAGCAGAGCACATAGCGGGGAAAGACCTCGGGGTCCGAGTCAACTGGAAATACTGTATGAACTGTCTGTGTGACACGCTCTCCCAAATCTAGGCTAGACAACCACTTATGGAACAGCACGTGGAAGATCTGCTCACCACACTCAGCTATACAACCTCCGTTGGCCCTTTAAGCTGAAAGTCTGATTCTACCTCCCCCACCTGCTCTAAAGTGACAACTTTGGTTGTGACGTGGCGTAAATCTAGGGCGCCTGCTCCAAAAATAGCTGCCCAGTAAGGCAGGAGGAGGAGTTGGGGTTTGTGTACGTCACCTTCGCTTTGACTCAATCCTCATGTATGTCACAAGGGCTAAAGACACAGTCACTCTGACCCAGCCCTTGACTTTCTGCAGCGTCTCACCTTGGGCAGGTACCACCTGCCCCATCTGCCCCCGAGAGACCCAGCTTATGGCTGCCCCAAGGGGAGGACACCCTACCTCTAGCCAAGGCATCCACCCCAGGAACACTGGGCCTACCCTCTTTAAGGCACTGATCCAGAATTTCAAGAAGTCATCCCTGTGAAGGCGAAGCTGGGCTTCTGCTCTTAAGAGCTTAAGGCAAATTCACCCTTGAGAGCTCTTGAGGCCTCATATAAGGGATTAATTGACATTCAGCAAAATGAGAGCCCCTTTAAGATAGGGATTATATTTTATTTGTCTTTTTTTTTAAAGAGCCTTTGCTGTATGTGCTCATTTCTTTTTTTTTATTATTATTTATTTATTTTTGGCCATGTTGGGTCTTCGTTGCTGCACGCGGTCTTTCTCTAGTTTCGGCGAGCAGGGGCTACTCTTCGCTGCAGTGCGCAGGCTTCTCACTGCAGTGGCTTCTCTTGTTACAGAGCACAGGCTCTAGGTGCGCGGGCTTCAGTAGTTGCAGCGTGCAGGCTCAGTAGTTGTGGCACGTGGGTTCAGTAGTTGTGGCTCGCAGGCTCTAGAGCGCAAGCTCAGTAGTTGTGGTGCATGGGCTTAGCTGCTCCACAGCATGTGGGATCTTCCCGGGCCAGGGATTGAACCTGTGTTCCCTGCATTGGCAAGTGGACTCTCAACCACTGCACCACCAAGGAAGTCCCATTTTATTCATCTTTGTATGTCTTACATAATACATGCTCAATGAATACCTAATAAATGAATATAAGAGGAAATGAACAGGCATTTGAATGATGCAGTCCATTTATTCATTTGACAAATATGAATCTACTGGGTTTCAATTCAACTTGGTGTTTACCATAAGGGTGCAATTTAATACAATCATTAGTGTGTGGTCATAGGTTTAGAAAATATCTCCAGGCTAGGAAGAGTTTCAAAATTTTGGTGGAAGGGTACAATTGATACTGAAATTTCTGTTTCCAGAGCTTGGCTGCATGCAAGATCTGCCCACATGCAGCAAAAGATGAGAGACAGAAAAAATAGTTGAACCACTTTGGATAAATGAGGTCAGACATACTTGGCCCTCTCCTACACTCAGCTCTCTCCCCCTCTCTCTCTCTCTCTATATAGTGGTTTTAAAATATGGCCAAAAATTCTTTGATACTCCCTTTAAGAGGTGAAGCTTAATCCCCACCTCTTGAGTGTGGGCTGAACTCAGTGACTCATTTCCCTCGAATAGAATATGATGGAAGAGCTGGTGGTTCACTTCTGAGACTATTTTATAGAAGGTGTTGCAGCTTTCTCTCTCTCTCTCTCTGTGTCTCTCTCCCTCCCTCTCATCGCTCGCTTTCCCTAGACAAGTCAGATATCATGTTGTGAGCACTCAGGCATCCCTGTGGAGAGACCCACGTGGTGAGGAACTGAGGGCTCCCTTCAGCAGTCATGTGAGTGAGCTTGGAAGAGCTCCTTGAGCCCCAGTCAAGCCTTCGGATGCCTGAAGTCCTAGCTACCATCTTGACTGCAACCTCATGAGAGACTCTGAGTCAAAACCACTCAGCTAAGCTGCTTTTAAATTCCCGACCCACTTTGAGGTAGTAAGTGTTTGTTGTTTGAAGCCATTAAGTTTTGGGGCAATTGGTTTTGTAGCAATAGATAAGTGATGTGGTTTTCATTCCCATTCTTGGCACCAAATTATGTAGTAGTCAGGGTCCAATTGGATAAGAGCCACTAGGAGATAGATGGATAGATAGATAGATAGTTAATAGGTAGATATAGAGACAGATGATAGATTTGTTACAGGGATTTGACCTCATGCAATTAAACAGTGTCTGTAAGGTTCTTGTCTTCACATCTACTGGTGAAGATTGAAGTCTCCAAGGAAGGCCATCAGGAAGGGCAGATTGATATGACGGGGGAGAAGAAGAGCAAGGGCATTGTGGAACCCATGAAAACGAGCCTGGAACTCATGATAAGAGAACAGAAGTTGTGTCAGTTTCTCACTGCCTCCAACCTTGATGACATGGAGTCCTGCTCGAGAAGCTGACACGCTTTGTCATGGAACTCAGCACACACCCGGACCTGGAGCCGGAGAAGCTGAAGGGGGACTCGGGGCGGGGGGCGGGGTGGAGCAGGTCAGCCTGCGACCCCACCCCAACGAGGTGAGCCAGTCAGATAAACAGCAACATGTATGCACTACCCTGACCTTCCAAGCATAAAAACCAATGACTGCTTTCTCCCTCCAAATCTCCCGCCATATCTCTTGTAACGCCCCTAACCAGGAAGGTGACACAGTACAAATCCAACACACTCTCTCAAGTGGTCTCACCCACAACCACAGTTTTTTTGTTTGTTTCAAAGGAACCAATGTTATTTCAAACTTTATTTGCTAATGTTCATTCAACAACGCTTTCCAAGGTTACATTATAAAAAGAAAGAGAGAACAAAATTTCAACCAATCCTTAACAAAGGCAGACATGTGTCCATCTAAAAGTCTAGCACATCAGATAACAGCCTCAACTGGAAAAGTAAGAGAACATCTTATAGAAAAAATGATAATCCCCTCAGATTATCATTATCTCCTTTTTTGCTCAGGCAGAACAAAAAGAAAATGTAAGGAATTTCTTGAATCAACTTGGTATATGGGCAGACCTGGCATAGCAACTTAGCTAATTCAAAGTGCTATCAGAGTCCTTCATTAGAGAAGACTGTAGGTGACACTTGGGTGAGTGTACTGTGCTCTATAGAAAAAGGAGGAAAATTAGTACTGGAAAGTGAAATTAATCAACTTTTTAAACTTTACAATGTGTAACAAAAAAGACTAATGTTTCAAGTCACCAGTGGAGGGTCCAAGAGACTAACAAGTTTATAGACCATCTTCTAAACTATCTGAGGCCTCTTATTCAGGACTGAGCAAAAGGGAAGGTCTTTAGTAATTTGAAGTATGAATAAATAACTAAAAATGGCTAACATTTTGGAGTGTTCCCTTTGTGATAGGCATTTCATTCTTTGCATTATCTCTAATTTCTCAAACCTAGAAGGTAGTAATATAATTATTCTCAGTTTTAGAAAAATCAACTGTCTTTGAAAGATTAATTACCTTGTTCAAGGTCATAATGGCAGGAAATGTTGGAGGTTGGTCTACCTCCAAACACCACTCTCTTAAGCCCTATCCTATATTACCACCTGTGCTGACACATGGTAACATGCATTTTGTGGGGCTAACATTAGATAATCCTCCACATCCACAGTTTTAATTATGATCTGCATCTTGCTGACTTCCAAATTATCTCTAGTTCATTTTCCTGTGCCTCACACAGTTCATTATCTTAAAAAAACACTTTATTGATGTATGATTGACATGTAAAGAGCTGTGTATGTTTCCTATATACGACTTGATGAGTCTGGGGATAAGTACATACCCATGAAACCACTGCCACCATCAAGGCTATAGACATCCATCACTTCTCAAAGTTTACTTCTGCCCCTATTGTTACTCTAAGAACACTTAACATAAGATCTATCCTCTTGGAAAATTTTAAGTATCCAGTGCAGTATTGTTAGCTATAGGTTCTATGTGTAAAGTAGATCTCCAGAATGTATTCACCTTGCAAAACTGAGATTTCATATCCTCTGATCAACATGTCTCCCTTCCCCCCTCCCCACCCCACTGCCACCGCCAGCAGCCACCATTCTATTCTCTGCTCCTATGAGTATGACTATTTTAGATTCATATACAAGTGAGAACATACAGTATTTGTCTTTCTGTGTCTGGCTTATTTCACTCAGCATAATGTCCTCCAGGTCCATTCATGTTGTCACAAATGGCAAGATCTCCTTCCTTTTTAAGGCTGAATAATATTCCATTGCATGTATATATACCACATTTTCTTTATCCATTCATCCACTGCCAGACATTTAAGTTGTTTCTATATTTTGGTTATTGTGAATGCTGTTGTGAATATGGGGTCCAGATGTCTCTTCAAGGTCCTGATTTCAATTTCTTTGGATATATACCCAGAAGTGGAATTGTTGGATCATCTAGTAGTTCCAGTCTTAACGTTTTGAGGCACCTCCATACTGTTTTCCATAGTGGTTGCACCAATTTACATTCCCACCAGAAGTGGGTGAACCAGGGTTCCCTTTTCTCCACATCCGTGCCAACACTTGTTATTTCTTGTCTTTTTGATGATATCCATTCTAAAGAGTGTGCAGTGATATCTCATTGTGGCTTTGATTTGCATTTCCCTGATGATTAGCATCTTTACTAATGTGTCTGTTGGAGCACAGGCTACTGTCTTTAAGGGAAACCTCACAGTAGGGGAATGTAGACATATAAAGGGACAAATAACATGCTACAATGGAGAAATGTCCAAAAAAATCATGGGAGTTCAGAAGACAGTGCCTCTAACTCTGGGTGAACCGAGAAAGGATTCATGGGGGAGACACTTGAGCCGGGACGTAAAAGATAATTATGTATTTGTCAGATGGTGAAAGAATATTCATGAAGAAGAGGAAACAGTATTTTTAAGGACAAAGGTTTGTTTTCGCTAGATCAGCATCTGTGTACAAGGAAGTAGTGGGAGTTAAGGTTAGAGAATTCGTGTCAGCAAGAACAGACCAGGACACTCCATGCCAGGCATGCCAGAGATCTTGGTCTTTACACTATTAGGTGATGGGGAGTCATCCAAAGACTTTTAGTTGGGAATGACATGGCCAGAATTTTATTTTAGAACAATTCCCGTTGCCGGTAAATGGAGAAAGAATTAAAGGTGAGTCAATATTGGAGGTAGGGAGACCTGTTATTAGACTGTCACAATAATTCATGTAGGAGAAGATGAGAGATGGAAATCAGACAGTGAAGATGGGGAGCAGGCGGCACGTGGGAGGTACAGACAGGGAAATGAACCAAAACTGGAAGAAGGAGAGGGAGACAGGAGTCAAAAGACTGTCATGATTTTGGCCTGGTAAGTGGGAGTTGATGACGCTCTGCTCTGAGAAAACTCTAGAAGGGAAGGAAGCGCTGGTGAAAGGAGGGGGATACATTTGGTTTTGAAGATGTTGCATTTGGGATGCTTTCAAGATATCCAAGAGGCAACTGAAAATATGTATCTGCATTGTTATTTTACTTATCTTTAATGAAAAATTGTGCGCTTTATGACCCTGAGCTTTATCCCTTACGGCCAACATTGAAAATTGCTGAAGGCAATACCAATACTCACACTTCCGGTAAATTACTCTCCCCTGCAGCTTATGATGGAATGTGAGTTGTTAAGATGGTGGGAGGGGATTGGGAGAGATGTAGAATTTGGTTTATGGTTTAACCCATGGTAGTGGCTTTGGGATGCCGTGGATTCTGAAGCCTCCTGGGCACGTTGACTGCCCTGAAATAGGTTCGTATCTCCACATTCCCTATTCTGATGATGTCTGTATGTCTTGAAGTCAGCCGAATATGCTATGGTTTGGTGAGTCAGATTGGACCCTGGCTTCTTTAAGTTATGCTGAGCGCAGCAGGGAGGACACAGGTAATCAGTCACATTCTTGAAACACAGCATTATAAATTTTCAAGTGGCAGTCTGTGTGCTTTTTCTCGTTGTGCTTGGTGATGGGGACACAGAGGGGGATCTGGGTGCTGTTTGATAGAGAATGACCCCCCTCTTCCTTCTATTCTTTCCTGTACATTTGTATTCCTTGGCTCTTGTTTGGATGAAAGGCTACAAGCAGTCAAAAGTAACAAAATCTTTGAGCACATCTGATGCCACTAGCTCCTGGGGCCCGGCCTCTGAACTGGGGACTGGGATGTCTTATCTGCTCAGGAGGAAATGGAAGAGGAGGAGGCTGCCCTTTAGAATGCACGGTTGCCTGCAGTACTGCTGAGTTAAGAAGAACAAGGCTTCTTCCTCAGGCAGGAACAGAGACAAAGTGAGAGAAAGGCAAGAGAAAGAAAGAGAAAACTTCTGGAACCCCCTGGCATGTCAGTGGGTGGTGGGAAGTAGGGGAGAGTTGGACACTTCTTCAAGGGGGGTAAAGACTTTCAAATGGAAAGTGATAGCGCTGGCTCCTGCCAGCCTGCACACTGAATGGAAGGTTTTGCTGAACCATAGTGCACAAGGCTTTGCATACACAGCCCCAGAAATTTTAGCACCTTAGAGTTTCCAGAAGCAAAAATGTGCACCCCTTTTCTATCTGCTGTCTAAGGAGAGTGGTAAAGACCTGACACCTACATTCTTGGAACTTTCAGTACCTTGGAGAGCTCAGAAACAAAGCCAGGGGCCACTTCTCTATCTGCTTCCTTAGGGGAAAGTCCTGATCTATGACCTCTAATTCTTGGACCATTCTCACCCCCAGGGAGAGATACCCTCTGTCCCCAGAAAAGCAGAGGTCAGATGGTATGGACTTCGTTACTGGAAGTTGTTTTTCTTTGGACATACCCTGAACACAACTCCTAAGTTCTGGAACTAAAAATAGTACAGAAGGAGTTATCTTTTATTGATATATGGTATAGTTGACAATGCCTCTGCACATGCCTAGGAAGAGGGCAGAGTTGGAGCTGAAAATCTTCATTTTGCAGATATGCATGAGAAGACTATGAGAATAAGAGAAGAGAAGTGAAAAGACAAAAGTCATACAGTAAGGATGTGGCCAAGAACTCAGACTTCCTGGCTCTTCTCTCTGCTTCTTGTTTATTTAAAAATACTTACTGGACATTCACAGCATATAAGGCATCAGGGACACAGAGGCAGTTCCTGCCTGTACACTATTGGAATCTAGGTAATAGTGAGCACTAAGTAGAGATGAAAAACCATGGGATATGAAGTCCAGCTGACATGTGCTCACCCCTGGCCCCAGCTTCACAACGACCTGGTTGTATGGTCTTAAGGACGTCACTTCAATCTCTAAACCTTGGCTTCTGAATATGTAAAATGGGGACTATAATCCCTGCTACAAAGGAGGGCTTTAAAGATTTTAAAAGGGTTTTTACAAAGATGGGTTAGTTTAGTGAACTTTAATAATAAATTTCATCAGAACTCTTGGAAAAGAAGGTAACACACACCCCCAAACTCCGTTTCTAGCAGAAGACTACAAGGTCTTCCAAGAGAAACGTATTTGGTTTTATCCTCAGAATGATAGCAAATTTGAGCTTTTCCCTCCCACAGGAACAGAACTGTCTGTTAATTAAGTTTGCTTGGCTGTCTGGTCATCTGGCTTCAGCCAGGAGAACCTTGGGGGAGAAAAAAAGAGAACTGAGCCATTTAGGATAGCCTCGTCACTGGCAGAAGCAAATGTCCCAAGTAACAAGTATAAATCGCCTCCTAATTAGGAAATAAGTATGCCCCCAAATGGGGCTACATGGGTATAAAGGCATCTCACAAATTGCCGATTAGTTTCATAGCAGTGATGGTATTTAGTGCCACTTCAGTTAATGGAAAATGTGTTGGAAATGGCCCATCTTTGGCTGCTCCAAAAAAAGAGAAAAGGCTAGGGAAGGAGAGGCTCCAAAGACAGGGAATGAGGCAAGAGGAAAGAGAAACATTCGTCTTTTTTCTTGGAATGTGGACTATAGTAAGGCTTTGGAACACGGAGTTAGAATGGGGAAGAATTTTGATTTTATTCTGACTGTAATGCAAAGGTACTGAAGGCTTGAGACCAGGTGAGGGATATGATCTAATTAGTGTCTTTAAAAGATTACCCTGGGACCTAATGAAACTTAAAAGCTTTTGCACAGCAAAGGAAACCATAAACAAGATGAAAGGACCCTCAGAGTGGGAGAAAATATCTGCAAATGAAGAAACTGACAAAGGATTAGTCTCCAAAATATACAAGCAGCTCATGTAGCTCAATATCAAAAAAACAAACAACCCAATCCAAAAATGGGCAGAAGGCCTAAATAGACATTTCTCCAAAGAAGATATACAGATTGCCAACAAACACATGAAAGGATGCTCAACATCACTAATCATTAGAGAAATGCAAATCAAAACTACAATGAGGTATCACCTCACACCGGTCAGAATGGCCATCATCAAAACATCTACAAACACTGAATGCTGGAGAGGGTGTGAAGAAAAAGGAACCCTCTTGCACTGTCAGTGGGAATGTAAATTGATACAGCCACTATGGAGAACAGTATGGAGGTTCCTTAAAAAACTAAAAATAGAAGTACCATATGACCCAGCAATCCCACTCCTGGGCATATACCCTGAGAAAACCATCATTCGAAAAGAGTCATGTACCACAATGTTCATTGCAGCTCTATTTACAATAGCCAGGACATAGAAGGAACCTAAGTGTCCATCGACAGATGAATGGATAAAGAAGAGGTGGCACATATATATAATGGAATATTACTCAGCCATAAAAAGAAACGAAGTTGAGTTATTTGTAGTGAGGTGGATGGACCTAGAGTCTGTCATACAGAGTGAAGTAAGTCAGAAAGAGAAAAACAAATACCGTATGCTAACACATATATATGGAATCTGAAAAAGAAAAAAAAAATGGTTCTGCAGAACCTAGGGCAGGACAGGAATAAAGACGTAAACATAGAGAATGGACTTGAGGACACGGGGAGGGGGGAAGGGTAAGCTGGGAATAAGTGAGAGAGTGGCATGGACATATACACACTACCAAATGTAAAATAGATAGCTAGTGGGAAGCAGCTGCATAGCACAGGGAGATCAGCTTGGTGCTTTGTGACCCCTAGAGGGGTGGGATAGGGAGGGAGGGAGGGAGATGCAAGAGGGAGGGGATATGGGGATATATGTATATGTATAGCTGATTCACTTTGTTATACAGCAGAAACTAATACAACACTGTAAAGCAATTATACTCTAATAAAGATGTTAAAAAAAAAAAAAAGATTATCCTGACTTCTGTATGGAGAATGGAGACATGGAGGTGAGAGAAGAAGCAGGTGGATGGGTTAGAAAGCAGTTACATTTGTATAAACGGGAGGTGATGGTCTGGGTGACGGTGGTAGAAGTCTTAACGTATTTTAAAGGTCATGCAGACAGAGCTGGTGGATGGATTGAATGTAAGGGGTGGGGGCAGGGTCGGGAAGAGGACTGAAGGACGACCAGAAGGTATTTAGCCTGAGAAATCAGCTCAGTAGCAGTACCAGTTCCTGAGTTGGAGAACTCTGGGGGAGGATAAGATTTCTACTGGGGGTGGGGGATGGCCCAATATACCTTTTAAGATATTTTGGGATCTGAATGTCTTTCAGATCTCTAGGTGGAGTTACTAATATAGATATGGATATGTGAGTCTAGAATTTATAGGGGAGGTCGGGCCCAAATATAAAAACGTAGGAGTAATCGGTGGCATTTAGAGTCAAAGGTCTGGGTAAAATACAGTAGATAAGATAGAGAGTGAAGTAAACCAAGAACAGATTCCAAGGCACTCTATCTACATGCCCATCCAGCCATTCACCCACCCAACAGCCACCCAATCTTCCAATTAGCTATTCTCCTACCCATCCAAAAATGCCCACTCTCTGTCAGATGCTGGGCTGGGTGCTAGGATTCAAATATGAAAAATTATATATTTTCATCTGGATATGAAAAGCCCTGGAAAAGCTCACATTCTAAAGAGAGATAGCACACACTAAAAAGTTTCGTAAAGGCTGCTAAATCATGTGACAGATGGGTGTGCAAGGGGCTGGCTCACGGAGAAGTCAGGTGTTAACTCTGCTGCTGGGAGAGAGCTTGGAAAGACTACGAAGAGGCTTCTACTGAAGATACAACTTGAAGGAGGATTAGGAGTTGACGAGGAGACGTGGAGGAGACCAGCATTCCAGGAAGAAAGAATAGCACGAGTGAAGGCATGGAACCCCGAGAGCTCATAGTGTCTTTGGAGAGGAGCAGAAAGACCTTAGGTGCATACGGCACGTGGTAGGAAGGGGTTTGTGGGGAGTGGAAGACTTTGTGTGCTGGGCTATGGAATCCGGGCTTTTCCTGTGGGTCATTTGTTTTAAGCTGAAGGGTTTAAGTAAAGGAGAGGTAGAGTGAACAAGGTCAGATTTTTTAGAAATGTCATTTGATCTAGGGATGGGAGTTGTCACATGAAAATTAAATCTAGATTTAGTAAGGAGGGACTTGATTATAGAAAAATTCTTGCAAGGAGGAGAAAGGGACGATTGCAATAGGGGGAGGAGGGCTATTGGAACAGGGAGAATGCTCCAACTATAAGCTCTGCAGGCGTCTCAAGAGTTAGGTAAGAAGGGCGTTTCTTTTATAGGGGGGAGTAAACAAAACTGGGAAGAACAGGGTGTGGGGATGTGAGATGAACGGGAGTGGTGGGATTGGATAGTAGCAGACCCAAGAGTCTGAGCCCAGCCTGTTCCCAGGAGGAAGTTGTGTACTGGTTCTGGCTGCTCAACAAGCATTTTGTTCCAATTGATCAGTGGGAACAAGAATGTCCGCTAGTCCTTTATGAGGCAAGGATTGGGAATGTGGAGGCTCTGTGTCTGGCCTTGGCATGGAGAAGGGGGGCACCCGTGGGTCATATCGAAGTCATATGGAGAAGGGTGGTCCTTTGCAGTCAGCTGTTGCCTGGGATGCAAAAGGAGAGGAGGTCTTTAACCATCACTTTTTTCCAGAAACATAAGTCACAGGGCTCGGTGAAGTCCAACATTATCAGAGTCAATGCTGCAAGTGTGGGAACTGCACAGGAAGATGAGATCCAGGTTAGCGACAGTGGCAAAGCTTGCCAGTAAAACCCTGAAGCCAAGTCCTGTATTCTTCCCAATTCCAGGCTCCCCCCTCCACTCCTCCGTTGCACAAAGGAGGAAATACGTGATTTTCCCCTTTGTACAAACACTAAGCCCGCCCGAAACGTTAGTGACGCCCTCAACCGCAGCAGCAACAACAAAGACCACAACTCCATTTCTCATTTTCATATCAATTGGCAGAAATTATCTTTATTAGAAAAATGAAATTCTCCTGTATTTACATTTTTACACGATATGACTGGGCACTTTTGTTGCCTCGGGAGTTATGAACATATCAGTTTGCACACATATTTCAAACCCCATTCCTTAAGACAGCTGATAACACGCTGAACAAAAATAAAAGACGTACTACAAGGAGACAACCATAGTATATACTTCCTCTATCATAGAAAGGTGTTAAGCAAACGTGTAATTTTGTAGCTATGCTTGGAAATATTTAATACACTTATTAGCACTTCCTCATGCAGTGGATTAAAACATGACAGGTATACACTGTTACGGTTGGTAAGTGAACATCTTATTCCCAAATGAAAACCACTGAGTAGAGAACACAGCTTGCTTGGGGCTCCTCCACACAAGAGATAGAGCCAGTTCTGATGTGGGTTTTAGACTGTGTTTGCATGTAGCTGTGAATGGAAACCCTCTGCATAAGGACTTCAAACCCATCCATGTCGGGTTAAAAATGAACTCAGACACGGACCTATCAAGCTGCTTAATTCAATTCCTTTCTTGTGGGTAATGACCAGCTTGTGTATTATTATGCAGCGAGTCTTATAACACGAGTGAAAGATGGATAGTTTACCCTCTTTTTCTGGGTGAGAAGGCCATTATTTACGATGTTTATGATCTGCTTCTTTTTCAAGCCACCAATTAACTCACCTAATTCTTTCTGAATATTCAGCTTGAAATATATAGACTATACATAAACAAACGCACATTCTACTGTGATATACTACATTGAATTATCCCGACTACATAATTTGGAAAGTATATGCTTTTAAATTTGTTTTAGCAAGGGAATGAACAAGATTAAGATTCATAGTTAAAAACAACTGATAAAAAAATATTTTGGGACCCTCAGGCTTGGAAGGCATCTGAGCCATATCTAGCCATGTAATTAGTTGTATTGAGTAGCTTACTGAATTTTCTATGAAAATGTTATTCTTGACCAAATTTCTTATTTGAAAAAAATAAATAATTGACATCCTTTCCCAGGGAAAAATTTGAGAAACATAAATGTTACAAGTGCCACTTTCATCTTCCCAAATCCATCAGGATTTTCAAAGATGATCACCTGAATTTGACCCAAAATAGTCATCTGAATCTTTAATTTCTACCCTGGAACATTTACTTAATGGTCATGGCCTCAGAGCTGTGTCTACAAACCTTATAAACTAAAGATTAAAAAAAAAATAGATTTGAAAAGTCAATACTGTTCATTTGTTTGAATTAGCTTAACTGAGAATAGAAATAATTCAATAAGTCTTAGATGGCTAATGTAAAAACCTCGGTCGAATTCAAAAGCCTATGATTGTTCTTCATGGAAAATTGACAATGTTTTTATATTTCTGGACCTTCACTATTTGCTCAGCTATCAATAGTCTTTGATTTGAGCCCTTTAAAAGCTTGAAACAGCAAAATGTCAGATCAATGAGAAGCATTTAAAATGTCAAAGACAAACTTATGTTTGCTGGAGAACAATTAACCTTATTAATTTAAAAGGCAGCTGTGGTATTGGCTACTTGTTATATTAATATCCTTTTGAAGGCTCATCTTAAATCTTTCCCAAAGGTGTGAGAGAGAATTAACTGGAAGAGGTTATGACCCAGGGCTACTGCTAATGAGGAATGTTCTCAGAATTGCAAAAACGCAAACTCATTGTTTCACAAATGTAGTAGATAAGAGGGATTTATGAGTGATAATCTGTTTGGTCTTGTTTGTTTCTATGTACTGCTGACACTTTTTTGGAGGAGGTTAATCTGAGAAATGACTCCATTTTCAACAGTTTGGTTCCTGCTCCCTGGAGAGTTGTGTGCTTTGAAATACAGCTCCAGTGAAGAGATACCACTGGCCAAATTGTTCTTTTGAGTGTTCCAGTTTCTGCAAAGCTCAGCATCCCTGGGAGAATGTTGTCATGCACTTGTAGACCCAACAGGATTTCAAAATAGCTATTAAATAATAATAACCTTTCTGTCTTAAGAGACTTTACTGCCAGCTTGAAAGATGTAAAGGGCTAGAGAATTTCTCAGGGACTAGGACAACCCTACATTAGGTTAAATGACCCTCCAGAGGGATGTAATCACAGAACCTCCCCTGAAAACATTCCTTCAAACCCCACTCAGTTTCCTCATCTATAAAATGGTCCTAATGTGTCCCACCTCACAGTAAATGAAATGCCAGGAGAGAGAGGTGTGGCTTAGAACACTGGAGCAGGGTTCAAGGAAGGAAGGCATCATTGCCTCAGGGTCATCGCCTACACAGACTACACACTACCTCATTTTAGGCTCCTAGAAAGCCTGGTGGAAATACTCCAATTCAACATTCTTTAATGAGATAAACCAAACAAGCATTCAGTGGTGCAGCAGTTATCTTGATGTCAATAACCAGAAAAGTATCTCTAAGACAATTTGAAAAACATAGAACAGACTAAGAAGGGAAAAAAAATCTTAATAGCTGCCCCTCAGTCATACTTGATTACCAAACTCTTGATCATTTATGCAAAAACTTTATTTCCAATTCCCTGTCACACCTCCGAACCTCATTCCGTCTGCTTGGCAAAGACAAGCAACAGGAGGGTGCAGAGAGCATGCCCTTTCTGAAAATGGGCCACAATGTTTAGGAGAGCTTTGATGGGGGCCACAAGGCAGTGTGTGTGTGTGTGTGTGTGTGTGTGTGTGCGTGCAACCGCACATATGTGAGAGCATATTATTTGCATATGTTTAATGGAATTATCCCTGATGTCTACTAAGAAAGAGAAGAGATATTAGGAAGGGGATATTTAAGATTAGGCACATGCTAAGTAGAGAAAATAACTCCCCAGGAACCAAAAAAGTAAGTGCTGAGTGCAAGCATTCAGGGGAGAGACACAGACAGCATTCAAGTCTCAGAAGGGACCATGAACAGAGGTGGGGTCCCGGGAGTTTTCAACACACCCCAAACCAGACGACGAGGGGTAGGACACCAACCACCTTCCTCACCACAGAGGCTGAAACTCAAGCAATAGCCCCAGGGACCTCAAAACAGAATATCTCTTTTCCTGACTTCTATTCTGACCTCCCTGGAGGAGATCAGGCACTTTGAGACTATGGCTAATATTACAGATTTATTAGCAGATTCTGTGGCTGATGAGGCTGAAACCAATCTGAGCCTGTTTTCTTATCTGTAAAGTGGGAGCAATCATACTTAACATCCTTAAGGTTATTTTGAGGATTGCATTCTAGGACACGCTTAGAATACAGTCTACACTCAATGTAGATATATTTTGATATTTCCAAATTCAGGTGCTGAACCAAGGCGTGTCCTTGGGATGAACAGAGAATCCAACGTTCCAGTAACGTACAGAATAGGATGGACAGAGAAAAAATAAGCTCCCTCTCCACCCCACCATCTTTCTGAAACACACCTTGACCCCTTTTGCCATCTCCTTGTCCCATCTTCTCTCCAGGCACCTGATGTGTTCTCTTTTGCCAGCCACAACACGAGGCACTTGGGACTCAACAGGAATTCTCTCTACTTCCCTCCCTGATACATTTATACCCTGAACTATCCAAATATTCTTCACAAGTCAAAAACAAAACCAAACAAAAAAAGGTTTCAGAAAATAGTCTTTTTACATCATGGTCTATTTCCCAATCCTTTGAGGATTTTTTTCCACAACCTTTTCTTAAAGCACATGTCATAAAGCAGAGCTGGGAGGAGGCATGATTTGGCAACGGTTGGAGAACTGAATGGAACCAGATCCAAGGCTGCCTGTGCAAAAACCGAGAAGGGCAAGTTTGTTCACCTGATCAGATGCTCCTGGGTTCCCTAAGTACTGTCTTTGAAGGTTGAAATAATCAAGGGCATCTCCAGGAACAACAACTAGATTCTCTAAAGTTACCTGGGAGTGAGCCTAGGGAAGGGATTGTCTGTCTGTCTGTCTGTTTGAGCATGGAATCAGATAAAATTTTTATCTCCTGACACAAACTTTATTTATCATTTCCAGTTTTTTCATGTAGTCTATGTTTGCATTTCATGGGTCCTCAGCTATCTTTTGCATTAGGGAACTGAAGTTCTAGACCATACACTACTTATGGGAAGAGACTGTACTTTCTATTCCCTTCGCAGCTCCCCAATCCCAAATTGTCCTTCAAAGGAGAGTGGATACTCAGTCAGGTTCCATCAGCTAATCAGCGAGTGTCCTTTGTTCATCCCTGGCTCATGAGAAATATAACAATATTATCGCAGTGATCACTGCCAGCTTTCAACCTTGGTTTGAGGTTTTAAACTATATCCCTTATCAACTCTTCCCAGGGAATAGGTAGGTCCCTGAAAAAAAAGTTTCTCTTCTCCAGGACTCTGAAGCAGGAGGTTTTGGGGGAGCTTAAAGGAAAACCAAATTCAGAGAGGGATGCGTGGGTCTGTTTAAGGCAAGAGGCAAAGATAGCCAGGTCAGTTCTCTTAGGTTCTCTGGCTCTGATCCCAGAGGTACTCAGGGGAGAACTCCTGTGAGAAACCTAGGAACGAGATAGCCTGGAAAGGGGGACCAAGCTAGGAATTGGACCAGGAAGTCTCGGGTTCTAGACCTGACAACCTGACAATCTTATACAGATGACTACCGCCCCTTTGGAATGTCATTTTCTCTTAATTTTCCCGTCTCCCTTCCCCTCCCCCCAAACCTTGATGTAGTTCTCTAAGTTCTGGGCAGGCACCTTTAGCTGATACTATACTGAGTACTTCCGGGCACAGAAAGAGTGTGGGTGGGGGAAGAGGAGAAGGAGTTTAAACAGGAAATGTGCCCTTTGATGGGTTTACAGAAATCACATGCATGCCCTTATCAGCACTGTCTTCCAGAGCGAAAGTGAGCAGAATACATCCCACACCCCTAACCCCAGATATTTTTTTTTTTAATAAGGGGCCAAGAACTCCAACACCCAAATCCCACTTGGGCTCCATGATCCTCCCTAGAACTGAGATAATTAAAAAAAAAAAACAGTGCCCTCTTTACATAAATATCATCCCATCAATAACCAGAATGGGTTTTCCATGTGTTAATATCATTATCACCATTTAAATTTTAACATAAACTTTACATTATATACAATTTTATTTGGATAATACACTTACTTGTGAATTGTAGTAACCAAGCATGTATATTATATACATGTGTACATGAGCATTTATATTCACAGGATAAGTGCATTTGATCATCTCCGATCTCTACCAAGTGGCAAGCTGACCTCCTCTGATACAGTAAGATATGAACAAAGAATAATGTAAAGGGATTGAATGGAAAAGGGCAACTGCACATTGGGAGAACTTTTCAAGTAGAGACCCCACATAACCTCTCATTAAGCACTTGCAACCCTGTTTACCAAGAGAAGATGGGGTATCCAGAAAGGTCTAGTTTTATCTCAAGTGAAAATAAACACTGCTTTTCAAATGAAAATTGCCTTTAAGTCATATTAAATACCAACCACTGAGTTTAGCTTTCACCTATTCAGTTTTGGTTTTTGTTGGTGTGGGTCTTTCCCTTGAAGTCCAATTATGTCTACTCTAGCTGTGCTTAATACAAACAGGCTCTATTTCAGAAACAACTCATGTCCCCCTTTTAAGAATTCATACACAACAGTTATGCACAAAGAAACAGTACAGGGTTTGCATAAAGTTAATGAATATATTCAGCTCTTCTGAAAGATACTTAGGTTTCTCAATTTAGTATTTATTTAGGTCTTAAACCGCAAGGGATTTCAGTGCAAGCTATTTATTTATATGGCAACTGATTATTAAGGCTGCACTTTTTAAGTTTAAAGGAGATAAATTTTTAATCACCATTTAATTAACACCAACTTTTTTTTCCTTTTTCATTAGCAATTCCATCTGCAAAGAATTCGGGGCATTTGTCATTTCCTGAGAAGGACGCAGAATATTAAATACACATCAGTGGTAGACATATCAAATAGAATAAACAATGTATGACTGCGTGGCTGCCGTGGATCCTTTGACTAATTAACTGCCTTGGCTAGAGTCCCATTTAAGTGAAACTATTTCATTTGTAAACAAGGTGTAATTTTCTTTTTTCTCCCCTGAAAATAGGCGTGAATTGATTTGACTGATTTTGCTGCAACGGGTGAATTTTAATGCTTTCATCAGAGAACCTACGTATGAGCACTTCTCAGGCACCTTCTGAAACAGGGAAGAGAAAACCGGGTATAATCCATGAGACAGTGCTGGCTACAAACATGCAGTGAGATTTGCAAAGGACACAAGAGTAATGAGTAGGGTGATTATAATCCGGCACCTCTCATGGAAGCCTCACCGGCAGAAAAGTAGACCCACTGGTGACCTGCCCTCTCAGAGCATTAAAACTAGAGGTGGCCTAAGAACCTGCAGGTGTTAAGGATAACGGAAACAATTTTCCAGAAACCCAAAGGTTTCCCAGAGTAGAATTCACATCCTAGAAGACTCTCCTCATACACAGAATATTTTAAGTTGGTTTCATGTGCATACTGTTACCTATCTGAGGACTAGTTGGGTCCTTCTCAAGGAGAGAAAACCATTTGGAGTTAATGCAATATCATTACGGATGCCAGTTCCGACTTGAGTCAGAGGAAACTCCGGCACACATTTGGGTTCGGAGATTCTGGATCCTTGGCATCAACAAATCTAAGGACTCAGAGCCTAGACGTGTCAGAGGAACCCTCTGTAATGAACCCATAGTTCAGGGCCTCCTGTGTAATTCTTATCACCTCCTGTACTGCAGGTGTGATTTCCTGTTGGATGTTATATTCCTGCTACTCTTTCTCCAAAGAACTGAAATGACTTGGATTACCTCTGAATAGCTCAACATCACTATCTTTCACTTGGAAAGGGACCATCCCATCAATGGTCAATTGTCTTAAGTTTGGGATCATCACTACTAAGAGTCAGTGAATTTGTGAAGGAAGGAAATGGTATTTATTACATAGCAGCCAATCCTATTTATTTTTTTAAAAACACTTTAGGTATTAAAGGAAGTGTATACTTTTTTTCACTACATTACTGTCGGTTCTTCCCAAAGCCATGTTTTTAGTTTCTATACCCAGAGAGGCATGGGGTTAATAGCAGAACTAATGCTGTTATTAGAAGAAGGGTTTTTGATCTATGGGATAATTCCAAGTGTAATTCTCACTCTCCCTGGAGATCTCTGCCATATTTGGCAGCTCCCTGGTTTGGAGGACACTGGAGGAAGACAGACAGCCTCTTTAGACTGGCGATGTACTGCTGTTCTGTATTCTGGGGAGACCTTTCAATTCATTTCATGTCAAGACATGCCAGTCTGGTGAGGAAATGGAGGTGATCCTGGCTGGGGCTGTATAGTTCTAGAATGGAGTGGAAGGGCAAAGGCAGTAAATTCTAAAAAATGATACGGTCACAGGTGTGTCTAAGATTAGAAATTGGGGGGACTATTCCGGGTCTTTCAATCTAGGCTTCTCCATTGTTGGGTCTTGAGGCAGTAAAGGTGCAACATCCAAGAAATAAAATGCAACATTCAAGTGCGTTCGTCTTCAGCACCTAGTTGGCCCCTTCTGCCTTTCGACCTCAAAGACTTTCTCACCCACTGCCTCCCTCTACCTCTCTACCACTGACCCTGAACTTTACTGCAACCACTTTTCATCATTATAGGAATATTGTAGGTCAGGTGCACTTTCTCAAAGAGGGAGCCGCTCAATGAATCCTCAAGCTCTAAGAGAATTATTCCTGGCACCTGCCCACTCATGGGAGAGCATTGCCTACAAAACAGAACACAGCATGACTAAAAGAAACAGGATAACTTTTCAACTTGCCATTCTGTCCCCTCCTCCGGGAACCCCGAGCAAAATGCAGGAGGAAACCAGGAAATGGTCCGGCTCGTTTACATTAGCCTAGGGCTTCTGTAACATGACACCATAACAGACCCAGGTGCCCTGCAAAATGGGTGGTTACTTAGCCCAAGCATTTCAGGGATATTCATGTATTTAAAACACGCTAATTATTAGATTAGAACTATATAAAGTGTTCAATTAATATTGCTGTGGGTTTTATCATATTTAATTTTTAAACTAGAAAATTCTTGTCTGATGAAGTGTCATAACAACTGCCTTAATTTTGGGGGGCACGTTGCACGTACCAGGCACTGTGCTAAGAGCTTCTCACGCATAAAGATTCCCTACCCTTCCCCCAAGGTTTACAAAATGAGTATCATCTCATATCATTTACGCACAGGTTTAAGTAGATTGAGAATGGAGGTGACTCGGAAATGACAAATGCTTTGAGGAATTTTTCATCTCCTGTTGGTGCTAGTGAGGCAGTTTGCCTCCAATAGAGTGACTATTTCAGAAGAGAGAAATCGCTTGTCCCACTAAAGTTTATCCACAATTTGGAGCCAGCTGCTCGTGGTAGATGCATGAGTGTCTCTCATGTTTTGAAGGCTTTTGATTTAAGGAGGTTGGGGGTGGGGACGAGTGTCCAGCTGAATTTCAGGACGTTAAGGAAGATAACCCTACAGTCATGCTGGCCTTCAGCAGACGGATGGCTTTTTACTTCTTAAGGACCACAGTACACATATGGCTGCTGGCACATGCCACCACATTCACCACACTGGGAACAGCAACACACAATGAAACGCCACCATGGTGATTCGGGGACTGAACGAGTGATGGTTACTCTTGCGGGGGAAGGGTAACAGATACTATACAACCCTGAGTCATCACCAGAAGGGGGGAAATGCAAACTTACGTACACAGGAGTCTTCGGGATAAACTACAACGGCCGCTGTGTCATAGACAGAAGATCCACACTTACACGATATTGAAGATACAAATGTGTGAGTTTATGCAGCTCTGAACAAGACCATCGAAGCCAAGGGTGAGAGAGTGTCTGTGAAATACACAAATCGACATCCAAAGGCATCCTTGTAGCTCTCTGCCTGAGGGCCCATCTGGCCTTTTACTCCAGATGTGTCTTGGAAATGGACTGCAGTGAAGCTAGCAGAGTGACCACAAACACACTGATTTGCTACTCTTTGGGGGAGCCTGGAGTTCTGGGGTTGGGCCGGGGCTGTGATGGAAGGCATAACAATAAAGCTGGACCAGTTATAAATCCAAACTTCCTAATCTCTTGCACATGTCAATCTCGCTACAGTGCAGATGCATTCTTGTTTTGTCTGTGTCAGATTTACATGCATACCATATTGCTTATTCTGTATTAGAGAAACCATTAGGCATTTCTGATGAGGAAATTACATGGTGGACTGGTCTTAATGGAATCTGGAATATAGGAAATCATCCCATCACCATCGGCATCCAACGCGTCATTATTGCCAACATACCTAGCGGGCATGTCCAGGAGACTGGCCCTTTTATTGGTTGATTTTTGGTTAAGGACTCACCTATCTGGTATCTGCCGTGCTCAGCACACACCTCACAAGACTCCTTGAGTGGAAGACTATGGCATGGAGCCATGTGCAAAAGAACCAACAGAAAAATACCTTCCTAAATCCTCTTCCTCTTTGCAGGGCACTACTGGACATCCAACATTTATCCTCCGGAACGTTGGCCATTACCTATGTTTCCCTATAGATAAAACATTAATGGAAGGTTTTAAACATCGGATTCAATACTAGGCATTTTCTTGTACACGCGTCTATTGCTGCAGGAATTTAAAACCCTGGGGGCAGAGTACATTTTATTCTTATTTGCAGCATAAGGCATAACATGCTCCGAAATATACACATCGCTGTGGCCTCTACTGTCCCTGGAACAGTATGATGCCGTCGACCTCAAGGACGATCGGAGATAGCTGTCATTCACCGCCTGGGATGGCAGCGAGTGTTTATAAGGGTCCGAGGGGCACCTCCCAATAACTAAGCGTTGGTCATCCCCGTAGGAGTGCAGGAAAGGGTTATCGGAGGTGTGGTCTGGCAAGAGAGACTTGCTCCGTTTGCTGACCTCCAGACCCTGGGGGAAAAGGGAGCCTTTGTTCCCCGAGAGTTTGCTTGAGGGGACACTAAAGAGACTCCCGTACAAGTTTCCCTCCAGAAGCCGCTCCCTGTCCTTGAGGCTTATGCTCCGGGAGGGCCTGCTAAGGTCCGCCTCCCTGGGACTGTCGAGGATGTTATCGTAGGAGTGCTGCCGGCTAATCCTCAGCTTGTTCTTTTGGAACTGGAGGGCGCTGTTCCGTGGCCAGCCCTGCTGGTACACCTCCTCCTGGGAAGCTGGGTTACCTGTCTCCTGAAGCATCTGGTCTTCGTCGATGTCATAGAGGTGCCCCATCCGCAGGCAGGCGTCGCATTTGAAGGGGGACCTCACGGTGAAGTGGCCTGAATAGGTGGGCAGGTTCGACAGGCAGCTCCTGCAGTGCGTGGAGTTCTGCCGGTACCGGTCGCTGCCCTCGCTGTGCGGGGAACTCTTGTCTTTCAAGGTGAAGTGCTTGGAGTAGAGTTTGTACTGGTCATTGTTGGGGAGCCCATCTTCATTGTGCAGGGGGGTCCTGTTCATGGGCAGTGTGGAGTCCCCCTTGCGGAAACTGTCACCGTGGTCCTGGTAGACACTGGAGAAGTCCACGTTCTCGGGAAGGGCCATGTTTTCGACGAACTGGGGAGGGTCGAGGTGGAAAGTGGGCTCCTTCTCCCCATCAATGGTGTAGATCTTGTCCCTGGGGGAGCTTGCTTTGGTCTTCAGGTAGGAGCGCTCGACCTCGCTGCAGTCCTTGGGGTATTTGGAGGCCACTGACCTTTTGAAGTTGTCCTTGGCCTTGTGGTTCTTACCGTTGTCAGGCTCCTGGTGGCACGTGGCCCGGCTCGAAGTTTCTGAGATGTCCGAGTGGGCCACCTCTTCTGGAAGGTACCTGGGACTCTTTAGGGAGTAGCTCCTGTTCTCCACGGTTCCCTCATCCCTCTGGGAGACTGGGTTCTGGGTCAGCGAGTCTTGGCGTAGAGAGTCCATGGATTTCTTCCAAAGCTGCCGGGGCCTGGAGTTCCCTTTGGGTTCCGTGCTCACGGCCACCTCCACCGTGTTAGGGTTAGACTCATTGAGAGTCAGGGGGTGCTGGCCCTGGAACACGTAGTTGTTGAGGTTATCCTTGTGCCTGTTGGCCACGAAGGTTTGCAGTTCGTTCATGTTGTCCCCAAAAATGCTGTCTTTCCCCTGAAAGGACCTGTTGTCTGAATATATCAAGTTTCCCTTATCTGAAACCATGTCCATGATGAGGGATCCTCTTTGAATGAACTCAGCAGCTCTTTTGGGGGAATCCATTCTTGAGGAGTTCATGTTGGACAAGTTGGAAATGTTTTTGGCTGACCGAAGGAGTTTTAACATGTTGCTCTGGGATCCGGTCAGATTGAAGTCTGGAGACTTCTTCTTTTCTTCAATGTGCACCCCGTGAATGCAGCTATAAATGCCCTGTGGGGAGGAGCACAAAACGCCATCAGCAGCAGCTAGGACATGAACCCATTTCACGCCTGAACTGTACCTGCAAAGGTGAGCATGACCTTCTTACAGGAGTCCTGGAGAAACAGTGAAATCCAATCTGAATCCTGATAACGTTTCTTAAATGTATGAGACCAGTGGCAAAGCATCAGGCTTATCTTGTCGCTCTGGCGCTTTTAGATTATCTGATTTATTTTGATTATCAAGATTATCTTACACTTTTGCCAATAGTCATACATGGAGTTCGAGAAAAAATATCCACTAATCCTCATACAACTATGAGGGTCTCAGCATCTCCAAACTGGCATGTAAGGATTTGATTGACCCTCCCAACACCCCGGTCACCAACCCTTACTTTTATTAAAGTTTCCCAGGATCATCTTTGGACTTTGGATACCAGAGAGTCAGCTATTGACAAACAAACTGAGTCAGCATACAAGGATCACCAATCATTGATTCCTTTGGGGAATTACTGCTACCCCTACACTGAAGCTATCAATTTAAGCATGAGACCCAATATTTATCTGACGGAAATAAAAACACTTAAAAAATATACATGCACCCCAATGTTCATCACACCATTATTTACAGTAGCCAAGATATGGAAGCAACTGAAGTGTCCATCGATAGAGGAATAGAAAAGAAGATGTGGCATGTACACACAGATACGCAGACACACAATGGAATAGTACTCAGCCATAAAAAAGAATGAAATCTTGCCATTTGTGACAACATAGATGGACCTAGAGGGTATTATGCTGAGATAAGTCAGACAGAGAAAGACAAATACCATATGATTTCACTTATATGTGGAATCTAAAACCAAAACAAATGAACAGCCGTAACAAAACAAAAGCAGATTCAATAGAAACAGAGAACAAACTGGTAGTTGCCAGAGGGGAGGGGGTTAGACGGATGGGTGAAACCGGTGAAGGGGATTAAGAGGTAAAATCTTCAGCTTTAAGATAAATAAGTCATGGGGATATAATGTACGGTATAGAAAATATAGTCAACAATATTCTAATAACTTTGTATGTGATAGATGGTAACTAAAGTTATTATGGTGATTATTTCATAATGTATAAAAATACTGAATCACTATGTAGTACACCTGATATACAATATTGTAAGCCAATTATACTTCAATTTAAAACCTCTGGAACAGTCTCTCCCAGCTCCACCCCCCCAGACAAAAAGAAGAAGAAGACCTGAGACCCATGTGTGGTCAGTCAGACATTTTTTGGAGGAATAGACATAGATGGTGGGATAAAAAGACATCATATGGCTTGAACCCCTGGAGCTCCCTTCTTGGACTTTTCACTTACCCACTCAATATAATATATATATATTCTTTGTGTTTTGGTTGTGTGAGAATTTGTTGAACACAGTTAGAGTTTTAGTTACTAAGAAGAGTGGAGAGTCCTGAGGACACGGTGATGCTGCATTTAAATCCACCCAGGGAACTGAGTGACGGAGGGACTTGGGGGCAGCTCAGATATAAGCACCCCCATGCATACATCTCTTGTTTTCCACTCCACCTTCCTCCTGTCTTAAAAATAACTGCTTACTTTTACTTGAAAGTAACTCAGGGGCAGAGCTCTTGACTCATTCTACAATAGGCAAAAGAGCATCAGTGGTATTGTGATTTGCGCTCCTCCCTTCCCCACTCCTGCCCCCAGATTTTGGCCGCGGTACCTAAAGGGAACAACTCGGTCCAGGCTGCAGGATTTGACCCGGTCCTCCCAAGACTGACAGGGAGCCGGCCCAAGAAGGGGTTTGTTTGTAAAAGGGATGCGGTAGCTGCTGCTGGCTTTGGCATAAACTAGTGGGGACTATGGGTGGGTAACTCTGGACTCCGTTACAGCGCCTCCATCGATTCCCCATGGTGGGGACGCACTGAACCAGCAGGGATGCTCACAGAACTGTGACAGCCTCAACCTGTTTGCACTGCTGCGTTTTTCTTGTAGTTTTCTAGAGACAGTCTCCACTCCGTCAAGAAACAGTAAACAGAAAAGCCTACAGTTGTGCATTTGAGCTTCTCTTTCTCTGACCCCCTTCAACCCCAGGCTGCACGGTGAAGGCTCCCGGAGGCCAAGGCCCTGGCATCGGGCACGTCCCACCTGCTGCAGCCTTACCTTTAGTCTTTTTCTCGATGCTGTGTGGTCTCCTTCCCTGTTCCCTCCCAGGAAGCAGTGTCTCCTCACTGCTTCCAGGGCTGCTGGACGTCAAAATCATACAAACGCACCGTGTATTTCACATAGCACAGTGCTTTTGAATCTTTTATGTTAACGTGTGCCTTCCCTGCCCAATTTAGTAATGTAGTAATCTCCTACAATGACCTAGAGGGATTCTGCTACTATGGGTGGAAATCAGTGTGTCTCCTACATGTCTGAATCAGCCAAGATCAGAGCCTTCTTTTCCTGTTGTTCGCATTACGAAAACACCAGCTTTTACATTTTTTCTAACTCTGCAATTTTACTTTAATGAGCTCGCCTCCTCCTTTTAGAGACTTTGAGAACTCGCTTCCGCCCTCCGCCATCAGGGCAGTGTGCTCCGGCCCGCCGCGGTGAGCCGGCTGTCTCTGTGCTCGCAGGAGGCCCACAGCAGTGGCCAGGGAGCTGAGCTACGTTCCAGGGCAGAGAGGACGGCTGCTGGCTGCTTCTTCTCAGCCCTCGTCTCCCCTGGGACCCACACCACACAGCCAAGGCAGTTCCCAGGTGCTGATCTGCCTGGCGAAGCCTCGGGAAGGAGTCAACGTGGTGCCTGCACCCCAGGTTTGGATGACAGTGTCCTCCAGCTAAGTTGACCCATCTTCCAGGTGTGCTGATGAGGAGGGGCGGGGTGTATTACAGAAGGATGGGAAGACCCAGAGGCCTGGAACCCACTGGAAATGAGCCCCAGCTCCATCCTTTATTAGCTCTGTGACCTTGGCTGAGCCACTACATCTTTTTGAGCCTCAAGTTCCACATCTGTAAGATGGGAATCATACACTCTAAGATGGGTACGAGGGCAAGATCTGATAAGGCAAGCAAAGCACCTGACGTGGAAGGGGCTCCACAAATGCTAGTGGGTGAGCTGCTCAGTCATCCCCGATGTGCCCTCCCTGCTTGTCACCTCACCTCTCTCTCCTCACACTAGTACGAGCACACAGCGCCCGTTTGATCGAAGCTGCAGGCTTGCTCTGGAAAGCCACTGCAGCTTTCTGATTAGATAAGTTGCCTAAACCCTACCTCAGGAGCCAAATCCCTGGGCTGGAGTTTCTTTCTTCCTTGCAGAGTTCTTTCTTTCCTCCTCTCTATTATTCATAGATTCAGGCTACCTTTTATGGGTTGTGGAAATAAGATGCTCTCTCGGCCCTATAATGGGCTCAGATGAAATTAGCATTGAAGACTCAACGTGTCATTCCAGACAGTTTGCTCTCTTCCACCCCCCGCCCCCTTTCTCACTGGGGCGATACTGTCCTCCTCGGTTCCCTGGTGCCTGGGCCTGATCCCTTAAGTGTCTGCTATGGTCTGCATGCTTGTGTACCCACCTCCCAATTCATATGCGGAGATCCTAGTGCCAAAGGTGATGGTATCAGTGGTAGGTAGGTGCTTATGTCATGAGGTCCAAGGTGGGGCCTTTGGGAGGAGCCCTCCTGAATGGGATAAGTGCTCTTGCAAAAGAGACCCCACAGAGCTCCCTCATCCCTTCAACACAAGGGGAAATCTGCAACCCGGAAGAGGGTCCTCACCCGACCACGCTGGCACCCTGATCTCGGACTTCCAGCCTCCAGAACCGTAAGCAATACATTTCTATTGTTGATAAAGCACCCAGTCTGCGGTATTTTGTTATAGCAGCCCGAAGGGACTAAGACAGTATCTGACTTCTATTCTGTCGGTCCCCACTGTGGGTCAGCCAGAAGCTGCTGCAAGCTCTCCTCTGGGCTCGTTGGGAAGATGCCACGGTTTCCACCTCCCTGGTCTCCAGCTTTGCTACATCTCCCATTCCTCATGTCTCTGGAGACAACCGAGGTGGTTCTTTTTTGCTGGTGACAGTGAATATTTTTTTCAACATGAAAGGGACAGCATTGCAGAGAGAAAACAAAAGTTAAGAGCATCCCACAGAAGAGAGGACGCGTTTTTGTAAGTCGTAATAAACAAAGGCCACAGCTGTGGGAGAGACTTGGTTCTAATGTAAAATAAATGACTCTGTGAACTCTGGCCTTCACCCTTGGCCGTGCCAGGAGGGCAGGCATCTGAGGTTTGCATTTGTGTCCCATGGGACATGGGGTCCTCTCTCCTCTAGGGAGGGGGAGACGGAAGTTCCAGTTCCAGCTTGTCAAGGCACAACACAGCAAAGCTGTGCCCAGTTCCCCCTTCACCCCCGGCCCTCAAGATGCTTGGAATGGGAGCGAGGGATTTAGTCCATTTCTCATAGTGACAATCCTATTAACTTGGCTTCTTTAATGATGTCTCCGACAGAGGGAACACTCTTCCAAAAACAAGCAGGATTTACAAGTAAAGGCAATAGTGTGCATTTGCTCACGGCAATCTCAGAATCATTTGGATATGGAAAGCCTTTAGTAACTGGTGAAGAGAATTAGCTTAAAGTTGGCTTAATACCTAGCTATATGCATGCATGTTGTTATTTTTAAGCAATCTGTGTGTTTAGAGGCCATCAAGCTAATTAGGAAATATGTATTTGCATAGAACTCAAGTTTAGAGTGCCACTGAATGGAGAAAATAAATCCTCCTGACTAAGCCCATGTGTACCTTCTGGATCTCTTAAAACCACCAAATACTAAGAATACACAAGTTCCTCTTTAGATGGTTATTTCATTTTCCCAATAAACATTAGCATATAAAATTAAATGTTTCTAACCATGTATTTTTCACCATGTTTCAAATCTAATTTGTTAAACTCTTTCAGAGTAAAAAAATTCCAAGGTGAGTAAATGGAAGAAATAGGTAGATAAATAGATGGATGGATAGATGGATAGATGCATGGATGAATGGATGGATGGACAGATGGATAGATGAATGGATGGATGCATGGATGGATGGATGACTGATTGATTGCCAGGTGGATAGATAATGTTATACTGTGTCGGAAGATAAGTGAACGATATATACGTATGTGCTTTTATTGTGATGCAAGTAAGTGACTAGCTTGTATTGAAAAAGTAAAAATATTTATTATATGAGTTGTGTACACATACATGTTGTGTAGTATGATTTGTATCAAATCTCTTGTGTTGCGTGTATTTGATGTTTGTTGCTTGTGTAAGAGTGTGGGCTCTGGCTGCTACTACACCACCTGGAGTCAAATCCTGGCTCCAGCAAGCCTGTGTGGTGTTGGGTAATTCCTCTAACCTCATAAATTTGAGCTTCCCCAATTCTGGGCCAATATCAGTACCTACCTCACAGAATTGGTTTGTAGGTTAAATGAAATGATGAGTATAAATTCCTTATAGGGTGCCAGGGACATATATGTACCTATAAATATAGGCATTTTCCACAGTTGTCATCGTTATTGATGAATTATGCCACGTGTACCTGTTTATGGCCACACACACGCCATATTGTGCAGCATGTAAGTAGGTTTCCGTGGCTTGCACATGAGCACACTTACTATAGCGTATGTATTCTGTGCTGTGGTTTATGTCGTGTTGAATGTGTATTTTGTTTCCTGTTTGATGTGTGTGCATTTTCTCGTGGTTCTTCATGCCTGTGTTTCATTTCAGGCTCTGTTACATCGTACACGCTTTTGTGGTTTGTTAGCTGCGTTCACACACACAACATGGCTTTGCATGTAGATTTTGTTTTGTCACACGTGATCTGTTGGAATGCATGCAAACATCGTAACATCCTACATAGGAATTTTAATAATGTCCTAGAGCATATCTGGGTGCTCATGAGGGAGGCCACAGACTGGCTGTGTTTGGCCCGTGTGTTTTTCTATTTGTCAATGGAATTAGTTACTAGTATTTAAAAGTTGGAAGTTTTCACATATACTCAGATGACTGCTTTCTCTTTTAAAAACCGGAAGACCTGATAAGACTGGCCCTGCCTTCCGCTAAAACCATACTCAGCAGGAGTGGAGGACGACTGCCCCCTTTGGGTGTGGTGGGTTTTACGCAATCTGTCTTAGTTCTCCACATTCTCCATTGTTCTCTCCCTTTGACACCAGGGTTCAGCTGCTATTTTTAATTTCACTTCTGCTATTTTTCTCGCGCCCGGCCTGCCTTACCTATTCACCTTCCATCTCTAGCTTGCATCTGGCTTATGAACACAGAAAGTGGTGCCCTTCCGACAAATCCAAGAAGGGTTGATGAGTGAGGGGAGGGTGTGGAGACACCACACCCCCACCCAGGAGTCAAGAATCCCTGAGTCTCTGGAAGGCCTGTGCTTTTCTGGACCTGCCTGCTGCAGAGGGAAGTAGCCGCCAGGGGTACTGACCCTGCTGATGGAGAAGAGCAGTCCCGGCCGGTCGGAGCACACGCCCGTGAAGCAGAAGCGCAGCTTCCAGTAGAAGAGGTGTTCCCAGATGAAGGTGATGAGGCTGAGGGCCATGGCGGCCGCCAGCATGTAGAACACGCCCGCCATGTTGTCGACGTCCAGCTGGCTGCTCATCACCTCGTTCTTCTCGTTGTGGCAGATCCCCGTGAGCCACAGGGTCTCCAGCTCCTCCATCTCCCCTGGACAGAAGACAAGAGCCACAGGCAGTAAGGAGCAGGGCATGCACTGTGGGGCGGACACCCCTGCATTCGGGACAGACACGTGTGATTTATAGCCGTGCAACCTCAGTGAGAGTGACTGAGCTCTCCTGGTCTGCATTCCCTCACTTGCGGGGTGAAGATAATGATGACAACAACATCTATGTAATACCGTTGTAGGAGGATGAAGTGAGATCATGTATAGAGAGAATTTGGCACAGTCCCTGTCTTTTTTTTTCTTGGTCATCATTATTATGTTCTTCCCACCCCGCTTTTCTCTATCCTCGGCCGCAACACCCACCCAAGCCTGGAACAGGACATGGGATAAGCTGGCCGAAGCCTACATTAGAAAGACTCGCATTCCCATTCTGACTTCGTCATATACTAGCTGTGTGACTTCAGAGCCACAGTGATCCTGTCTGTGAAATGGGTATTATAATAGTGTATACTCCCTCGAGTTCTAGGGAGGATCAAATGAGCTGACATATGCAAAATTCCTAAATGTAGTGCCAGACTCATGGTAAGTTCTCCTAAATAGGAGCCTTCATGGGTTGTTGTAAAGGAAGTGCGTAACACAGTGCCTGGTACACAGTTGTCCTCAAATATATTTGTTTCTTCTTTCCTCTTCCTTTAGAACATCCAAGATGATTCCAAAAAGTCACCCCAAGTAGTGCACTTGGGGCACAAAGTGTTCCTTGAGAAGAAACATCCCAGTCGGCTCTGAATGGCCCCTTGCAAACGAAACACCTCCCCACTTCAGTAGGCAGCTAAAGAAGCAGGTGGGGTTTGCAATGGAAAAAAAAAGTAGGCACGGTTGGCATTATCTTGTCTCTCTTTTATGCACATTTTATCCAGTTGTCATTTAGGAGGAAATTCTCTGGTCTAAATGTCTAGTAATTATACTAGCTGTCTAGCAATTCACTAGGCTATGATTCAGGTCTTTAAAAATTATCCTTCAAAAACAGTGAAAATCAAGGAAGAGGCATAGAATGTTAAATGAATAGTACGACTATATTGTATATACATATGATCTCTAAGACATAAAAGATGTATGGGATTAAGAAATACAAACTACTATGCATAAAATATATAAACAACAAGGATATATTGTACAGTACAGGGAAATATAGCCATTATTTTATAATAACTTTAGGTGGAGTATAATCCATAAAAATATTGAATCATTATGTTGTACAATTTAAACTAATATAATATTGTAAATCAACTATACTTCAATAAAAAACACTTGCAGAGGCGTGCGGCGGGCGTGGTCTGGAGCCGGGAAGTCGCAGCCGCCGCTGCTGCCGCCATGACGTGCACAGGTCCTCGCCCGGGTGTTCATTCTGCAGCCGGTCAGGTGACCGGTGTTGCGGCCACTGCAGCTGCCCGCAGGACCCCTGGGCGCGGAGTATGCGCCACCTTGGCGCCTAGTCCCTGAGGCAGGGACGTCCTGGCCCAGAAAAGAATGCTGTTTAGGTGTGGCCTAACCATCTAAGTGAGGGCACTGAAGCTGCCTGGGGAAGGGCAAGGCCTGCGTTGCCGAACTCGGGCTCGGAGCCCCGGATTTGTTTGGGTTAGCAGAGATTATAAAAAAGCAAAAACTGGTGAGGCTAGAGACCAATGCTGGCAGGAATACAGGGAAAGAAAAAATCTCATGCTCAGTTGCTGGAGAAATAAGAAAAGGGAGGCATAAAGACGGTTAGAAACTTGTCCTAAGCCAGTTAGCTCAAAAGTGGAAGAGCTGGGATTCAAATCCAGAGAAGTGTCCACTTCAGACTTCATTCTGGGAGAAAGTAGTATAATTTACAAAAGGAGAAATGAGATAACACATCCTTTCCTAGAAGAGCATTTACCAATTCCCAGTCTGTGGTGCTTAACTGCTTGCGGGATCTTGGTTCCCAGGCCAGAGGTCGGGCCCGAGCTCCTGTGGTGGGAGCTCTGAGTCCAAACTGCTGGACTAACAGAGAACCTCAGACTCCAGGGAATATCAGTTGGAGTGAGGCCTCCCAGAGGTCCTCATCTCAGCACCAAGACCCAGCTCTATCCAACTGCCTGCAAACTCCAGTGCTGGACGGCTCAGGCCAAACAACCAGTAAAACAGGAATACAGCACCACACATCAAAAAAAAAAAAAAAAAAAAACTGAAACGACAAAAAAATATGTTACAGATGAAGGAGCAAGGTAAAAACCTACAAGACCAAATAAATGAAGACAAAATAGGCAACGCACCTGAAAAAGAGTTCAGAGTAATGATAGTAAAGATGATCCAAAATCTCGGAAACAGAATGGAGAAAATACAAGAAACATTTAACAAGGATCTAGAAGAACTAAAGAGTAAACAAACAGTGATGAACAACACAATTACTGAAATTAAAAATACTCTAGAAGGAATCAATAACAGAATAACTGAGGCAGAAGAATGGATAAGTGAGCTGGAAGATAAAATGGTGGAAATAACTGCCAGGGAGCAGAATAAAGAAAAAAGAATGAAAAGAATTGAGGACAGTCTCAGAGACCTCTGGGGCAACACTAAACGCACCAACATTCGAATTATAGGGGTCCCAGAAGAAGAAGAGAAAATGAAAGGGTCTGAGAAAATATTTGAAGAGATTATAGTCGAAAACTTCCTTAACATGGGAAAGGAAATAGTCAGTCAAGTCCAGGATGCACAGAGAGTACCATACAGGATAAACCCAAAAAGAAACATGCCGAGACACATATTAATCAAACTATCAAAAATTTAAAACTAGGAAAAAATATTAAAAGCAGCAAGGGGAAAGCGACAAATAACATACAAGGGAATCCCCATAAGGTCAACAGCTGATTTTTCAGCAGAAGCTCTGCAAGCCAGAAGGGAGTGGAAGGACATATTTAAAGTGATGAAAGGGAAAAACCTACAACCAAGATTAGTCTACCCAGCAAGGATCTCATTCAGATTCGATGGAGAAATTAAAACCTTTACAGGTAAGCAAAAGTTACGAGAATTCAGCACCACCAAACCAGCTTTACAACAAATGCTAAAGGAACTTCTCTAGGCAAGAAACACAAGAGAAGGAAAAGACCTACAAAAACAAACCCAAAACAATTAAGAAAATGGTAACAGGAACACACATATCGATAATTACCTTAAATGTAAATGGATTAAATACTCCAACCAAAGGACATAGACTGGCTGAATGGATACAAAAACAAGACCCGTACAAATGCTGTCATCTACAAGAGACCCACTTCAGACCTAGAGACACATACAGACTGAAAGTGAGGGGATGGAAAAAGATATTCCATGCAAATGGAAATCAAAAGAAAGCTGGAGTAGCAATTCTCATATCAGACAAAACAGACTTTAAAATAAAGACTATTACAAGAGACAAAGAAGGACACTACATAATGATCAAGGGATCGATCCAAGAAGAAGGTATAACAATTGTAAATATTTATGCACCCAGAATAGGAGCACCTCAATACATAAGGCAAATGCTAAAAGCCATAAAAGTGGAAATCGATAGTAACACAATAATAGTAGGGGACTTTAACACCCCACTTTCACCAATGGACAGATCATCCAAAATGAAAATAAATAAGGAAACACAAGCTTTAAATGACACATTAAACAAGATGGACTTAACTGATATTTATAGGACATTCCAACCCAAAACAACAGAATACACTTTCTTCTCAAGTGCTCGTGGAACATTCTCTAGGATAGACCATATCTTGGGTCACAAATCAAGCCTTGGTAAATTTAAGAAAATTGAAATCATATCAAGTATCTTTTCCAACCACAACGCTATGAGACTAGATATCAATTACAGGAAAAAAACAGTAAAAAATAGAAACACATGGAGGTAAAACAATTTGCTACTAAATAGCCAAGAGATCACTGAAGAAATCAAAGAGAAAATAAAAAAATACCTAGAAACAAATGACAATGAAAACACAATGACCCAAAACCTACGGGATGCAGCAGAAGCAGTTCTAAGAGGGAAGTTTACAGCAATACAATCCTACCTCAAGAAACAAGAAAAATCTCAAATAAACAACCTAACCTTACACCTAAAGCAATTAGAGAAAGAAGAACAAAAAACCCCCAAACTTAGCAGAAGGAAAGAAATCATAAAGATCAGATCAGAAATAAATGAAAAAGAAATGAAGGAAATGATAGCAAAGAACAATAAAACTAAAAGCTGGTTCTTTGAGAAGATAAACAAAATTGATAAACCATTAGCCAGACTCATCAAGAAATAAAGGGAGAAGACTCAAATCAATAGAACTAGAAATAAAAAAGGAGAAGTAACAACTGACACTGCAGAAATACAGAAGATCATGAGAGATTACTACAAGCAACTATATGCCAATAAAATCGACAACCTGGAAGAAATGGACAAATTCTTAGAAAAGTACAACCTTCTGAGACTGAACCAGGAAGAAATAGAAAATATAAACAGACCAATCACAAGCACTGAAATTGAAACTATGATTAAAAATCTTCCAACAAACAGAAGCCCAGGACCAGATGGCTTCACAGGTAAATTCTGTCAAACATTTAGAGAAGAGCTAACATCTATCCTTCTCAAACTCTTCCAAAATATAGCAGAGGGAGGAACACTCCCAAACTCATTCTACAAGGCCACCATCACCCTGATACCAAAACCAGACAAAGATGTCACAAAAAAAGAAAACTACAGGTGAATATCTCGGATGAACATAGATGCAAAATTCCTCAACAAAACAGTAGCAAACAGAATCCAACAGCACATTAAAAGGATATTACATCATGATCAAGTGGAATTTATCCCAGGAATGCAAGGATTATTCAATATACACAAATCAATCAACGTGATACAGCATATTAACAAATTGAAGGATAAAAACCATATGATAATCTCAATAGATGCAGAAAAAGCTTTTGACAAAATTCAACACCCATTTCTGATAAAACTCCCCAGAAAGTAGGCATAGAGAGAACCAAACCTACCTCAACATAATAAAGGCCATATATGACAAACCCACAGCCAACATCGTTCTCAATGTTGAAAAACTGAAACCATTTCCTCTAAGATCAGGAACAAGACAAGGTTGCCCACTCTCACCGCTATTATTCAATATAGTTTTGGAAGTTTTAGCCATAGCAATCAGAGAAGAAAAAGAAATAAAAGGAATCCAAATTGGAAAAGAAGAAGTGAAACTGTCACTGTTTGCAGATGACACGATACTATACATAGAGAATCCTAAAGATGCTACCAGAAAACTACTAGAGCTAATCAATGAATTTGGTAAAGTTGCAGGATACAAAATTAATGCACAGAAATCTCTTGCATTCCTACACATTAATGATGAAAAATCTGAAAGAGAAATTAAGGAAACACTCCCATTTACCACTGCAACAAAAAGAATAAAATACCTAGGAATAAACCTACCTAGGGAGACAAAAGACCTGTATGCAGAAAAGTATAAGATACTGATGAAAGAAATTAAAGATGATACAAACAGGTAGAGAGACATACTATGCTCTTGGATTGGAAGAATCAACATTGTGAAAATGACTATACTATCCAAAGCAATCTACAGATTCAATGCAATCCCTATCAAACTACCAATGGCATTTTTCACAGAACTAGAACAAAAAATTGCACAATTTGTATGGAAACACAAAAGACCCTGAATAGCCAAAACAATCTTGAGAAGGAAAAACAGAGCTGGAGGGGGCTTCCCTGGTGGTGCAGTGGTTGAGAATCTGCCTGCCAATGCAGGGGACACGTGTTCGAGCCCTGGTCTGGGAAGATCCCACATGCCGTGGAGCAACTAGGCCCGTGAGCCACAACTACTGAGCCTGCGCGTCTGGAGCCTGTGCTCCGCAACAAGAGAGGCTGCAATAGTGAGAGGCCCGCGCACCGCGATGAAGAGTGGCCCCTGCTTGCCACAACTAGAGAAAGCCCTCGCACAGAAACAAAGACCCAACACAGCCAAAAATAAAAAAATAAAAAAAAAAAAGGAGCTGGAGGAATCAGGCTCCTGGACTTCAGACTATACTACAAAGTTACAGTAGTCAAGACAGTATGGTACTGGCACAAAAACAGAAATATAGATCAGTGGAACAGGATAGAAAGCCCAGAGATAAACCCACGCACATATGGTCACCTTATCTTTGATAAAGGAGGCAAGAATATACAATGGAGAAAACACAGCCTCTTCATTAAGTGGTGTTGGGAAAACTGGACAGCTACATGTAAAAGAATGAAATTAGAACACTCCCTAACACCATACACAAAAATAAACTCAAAATGGATTAAAGACCGAAATGTAAGGCCAGACACTATAAAACTCTTAGAGGAAAACATAGGCAGAACACTCTATGACATAAATCACAGCAAGATCCTTTTTGACCCACCTCTTAGAGTAATGGAAATAAAAACAAAAATAAACAAATGGGACCTAATGAAACTTAAAAGCTTTTGCACAGCAAAGGAAACCATAAACAAGACGAAAAGACAACCCTCAGAATGGGAGAAAATATTTGCTAATGAAGCAACTGACAAAGGATTAATCTCCAAAATATATAAGCGGCTCATGCAGCTCAATATCAAAAAAACAAACAACCCAATCCAAAAATGGGCAGAAGACCTAAATAGACACTTCTCCAAAGAAGATATACAGATTGCCAACAAACACAAGGAAGGATGCTCAACATCACTAATCATTAGAGAAATGCAAATCAAAACTACAATGAGGTATCACCTCACACCGGTCAGAATGGCCATCATCAAAACATCTACAAACAATAAATGCTGGAGTGGTTGTGGAGAAAAGGGAACCCTCTTGCGCTGTTGTTGGGAATGTAAATTGATACAGCTACTATGGAGAACAGTATGGAGGTTCCTTAAAAAACTAAAAATAGAAGTACCATATGACCCAGCAATCCCATTACTGGGCATATACCCTGCGGAAACCATACTTCAAAAAGAGTCATGGGGCTTCCCTGGTGGTGCAGTGGTTGAGAGTCTGCCTGCTAATGCAGGGGACATGGGTTCGAGCTCTGGTCTGGGAAGATCCCCCATGCCGCAGAGCAACTGGGCCCGTGAGCCACAACTACTGAGCCTGCGCGTCTGGAGCCTGTGCTCTGCAACAGGAGAGGCCGCGACAGTGAGAGGCCCGCGCACCGCGATGAAGAGTGGCCCCCGCTTGCCACAACTAGAGAAAGTCCTCGCACAGAAACGAAGACCCAACACAGCCAAAAATAAATAAAAAAAATAATTAAAAAAAAAAAAAAAAGAGTCATGTACCACAACATTCATTGCAGCACTATTTACAATAGCCAGGACATGGGAGCAACCTAAGTGTCCATCGACAGATGAATAGATAAAGAAGATATGGCATATATATACAATGGAATATTACTCAGCCATAAAAAGAAACAAAATTGAGTTATCTGTATTGAGGTGGATGGATTTAGAGTCTGTCATACAGAGTGAAGCAAGTCAGAAAGAGAAAAACAAATACTGTATGCTAACACATATATATGGAATCTAAAAAAAAAAAAATGGTTCTGATGAACCTAGGGGCAGGACAGGAATAAAGACACAGACGTGGAGTTGGACTCGAGGATATGGGGAGGGGGAAGGGTAAGCTGGGACGAAATGAGAGAGTAGCATTGACATATATACACTACCAAATGTAAAACAGATAGCTGGTGGGAAGCAGCTGCATGGCACAGGGAGATCAGCTCGGTGCTTTGTGACCACCTGGAGGGGTGGGATAAGGAGCGTGGGAGGGAGATGCAAGAGGGAGGTGATATGGGGATATACGTATGCATACAGCTGATTCACTTTGTTATACAGCAGGAACTAACACAACACTGTAAAGCAATTATACTCCAATAAAGATGTAAAAAAAAAAACCCTGCAGAGAAAATAAAGGAAATAGTCGAAATGTTTGATTTTGTTTTGAAGAGAGTAATCATAATTATTGGTTTCACATTGCTCTCTTTTTTAGGTTTTGTAAAATTTGTGTATATTGCTTTTGGTTTGTTCTCACTCTTGAATGACTCGGCTGAACACAGAAATCTAAGTTGACAATTATTTTTCCTTGACCTTTTGAAGATGTTATTAAGCGTCCTTCTGATCTGGACTGTAATTGTTGAGAAGTCAGCTCATAATCTATTTGTCATTACTTTCTATGCAATCTGTATTTTCTCTCTAACTGCTGTTGAGAATTTCATTTTGTCTTTGGTGTGGAATCTAGGTGTGAATGTTTTTATATGTTCTGCTCTGGACTCAGTGTGATTCTTCAATCTGATGATTCATAACTTTAATTCTGCAAAAATTTCACCCATTGTTGCTTCAGCTCTTAACTCTTACCTTCTTTTAAGTTAATAGACTTTATTTTTTAGAATAGCTTTATATTTAGAGAAAAACGGAGCAGAAAGTACAGAGAGTTCCCATACACTCCCTCTTTCCATTTCCTTTGCTTTCCCTTATTAACATCTGGCATTGATGTGGCACATTTTTATAATTTATGAACCAAATACATTATTATTAACTAAAGTGTACAGTTTACATTAGGGTTCAATCTTTGTGCTGTACAGTTCTGTGGGTTTTGCCAATGCTTAATGTCATGTATCCACCGTTACAGCATCATACAAAACAGTTTCAATGCCCTAAGAATTCTCTGTGCTCTAGCTGTTCATCCCTCCTCACCCCTCATTCCAACTCCTGGCAACCACTGATCTTTTAACTGTCTCTATAGTTTTACCTTTTCCAAACATCATATAGTTGGAACCATATAGTATGTAGCCTTTTCAGACAGGCTTCTTTCTCTTAACAAGATGCATTTAAGGCTCCTCTATATGTTTCCCTGGCTTGATAGATTTTTTTTTTTTAAATCTCTGAACCATATTGCATTGCATGGATGTATAGTTTGTTTACCCATTCACTTATTGAAGGACATCTCGGTTGTTTCAAAGTCTGGGCAATTATGAACAAAGTTCTATAAACATTCATGTGCAGGTTTCTGTGGGGACGTAAGTTTTCAACTCATTTGGATAAGTACCTAGGGGCATTACTGCTGGATTGTATGGTAAGACTATGTTTAGCCTTGTAGGAACCTGCCAAACTGTCTTCCAAAGTGACTGCACCATTTTACATTCCCACCAGCAATGAATGGGCTTCCTGTTCATGTGACACGTCCTCACCAGCACTGATTAGCGTGTCAGTGTTTTGGATTTCGACCATTCCAATAAGGTGTGTAGTGGTATCACATTGTTTTAATTTTCAATTCCCTAATGACACATGATAATCCTATCTTTTCTTCTTCTGAAATTGTTTAAAATATTCTAGATCTTCTCATTGTATCTTCCAGGTTATTAACTTTGTTTTCATATTTTCCATTTCTTTATTGTTCCATCCTGCAGTTAGCTGATTCCCACAGATCTATTTTCCAGTTAATGAATTCCTTCATTAGTAATACTTGGCTTTATGCTTTAATTTTTAATCTATTTTAATTGTGACATTCATCTGGCTCTTTTAAAATTCTGCCTGTTCTTTTTATCATAAAGTCCTACTCTTTTGTTATGACTTTTAAAACTTTTATACATTTAATAATTTCACACCTACATTCTTTCAGATTATTCTCAGCCCCACACCCCATCCCTGCCCCCTTAGTTCTTGGGATTCTGATTTTTCTGTTTGCTGTGCATGCTGACTTTCATGGTGGATTACTTTCTTGTGGTATTTGTAACTTTTGACTGTGAGCTAATCTTCAGCAGAGCTGTTCTCCCCCTAAACCCCATGGGACTCCCAAGCATCCTGGACTACAGGCATGTCCCTACAGAGGGGTCCTGGGTTTGCTTCTGCCATGGTTCCAGGGCCCTTCAAAGTATCAGTTTTTGTATAAAATAAATTTTACTGTAATTACTGCACCATTTAAGTAATATACACTTAGATCTCCATACTCATTTGGGTTTTAATTTCTCACTCAGCTTCAAATGGATGGCAAGTTCCTTGTACTTTCTTTGCTTTGATGGACAGTTTTTTCTAGTCTCCTTTTCATGGACTCACTGATGGTCTCAGATTTATGCAGTGGTATCATTTTCTACCCTCCTTGCACAGTTCAGGGTCCCCACGTGGATGTTAAAGCCCCAGGCTCCATCCCTACTGCCTGTATCCCTGTAGGCACCTCAGCTGAAACGTACCATGAGAATATCCCATGCCCCTCTGTTTCTGACACCTAAGGATTTCTCTTTCTTTTGACCTTGGCTGTGCATTGTGGGCTTGTGTATGTGTATGTGTGTGTGTGTGTGTGTGTGTGCGCGCACACCTATAATTCTGCATTTTTATGTGTTTGTAGCATGAAGGGGTCCCATATCAGTCAGTTTTCCACTGTGCCACCACCATTTGTACGAGTATAACTTTTGTAATAATGATTTTTTAAAAGCATACATATTTACGGGAGAAAAAATGGGAAATGTATCCTCATAAATTCTTCACCCACAAGGAAGGGTGCTGGTTGATCAATGGTGCAGGCAAAGAGGTGGGAAGGGATATCTTGATTTCAATTCCTTTCCTTCCGACAGCCTGCAGTGCTTTCATATAGTCACAAATGTCATGGGACACTCGGCAATATGACCTCGCTCTCCACCCAACACCACAATTGACGCGTCCAGATTCGCTGCCTACTATGTGCTTCAAGATTTACATGATGGCTTCCTCCTCGGCCCAGAACACCGACGCCATCCCTCCAAAAATACTACATGCTATTGACCTTCTCCCTCTCTTTGGAGTTTGTGAGGACTCAAAAATGGGTCTTTTCACCACATTGTGTCAAATTCCCAGCAAGTTTTCCCTTTGGTGTTGTCCCAAAGAGAGCCAGGTTTGGATGCCTGTAACAGGGTCAGTCTCGGTAGAAGGAATATCATTTTGATTTCTTTCAGGATGTAAATATAAAGATTTTTCCTCTGCCCTTTGTGCAAACCCCTCTGCACACCTCTGCACAAACACCCGGGGCCACGTCCCGAAAGGGAAGCAAACGCACATTTCTCAACACCAGTTACAACCTGTTCTAATCATTTTCCAGCCATTCATTTCCTGCCTCGTGGCCTTTTCTACTAGTGCACTGAACTGTAGTTCAAATACTTTCTGATTTCATTTTTAATTTACTCAAGTATATTGTAATCTCCTTGAGGGAGATCAGGGACCACGTTTTTTGATTTTGGTATTTCTCATGGCCTGCAGCACGTAGTAAGCATTGGATCCATATTTTCTGTTCCTGTTTCTTTCCTTATATCTCCAGGCTTCAATTGGGCAGCATTGCAAACAAAAAGGTCAGATATGTTGGGTGAGTTTTTCTGCCACATAAACACAGGAGATAACAGAGCAAAAGGGAACTTGCAGCGGCTTGAGCGTAAAAGGCTGGGAAGTCTGCATGTCCTCGGCCAGGGAGAAGAAGCAAATGCCATTTTTTTCCAGGAGGCAGCCCTGTGCTGCTCTTTCCATGTCAGTTTCTCCCATTACAAAGAGGCCATGATCTTTGTCAACGTGCTCGTATGAAGGGGAGCCGGTAAATGGGAAAATTAAACGTCTTTCCTGAAGCAGACTGATTCTTGCTGGGAAGACAAAAGCTAAAGGTGCTCCTGTGGGCAGAGGGAGCCTGCACAGCTTTGGGTTTGCAGCCAGGGCCATACTGTCTTTCTCTCTCCAGCAGACAGCATTATCTATCCACTCACAAGGTCGAAGCCATGGGTTTCATATTTGAAAAAAAAGAAGATTCAAATAGACATCATCCAGCAAATCACAGGAAAGAATGTTTCAGGTAGAAAACACTAGAATAAACTACAAAAGGGAGTACCCTTCCCTGAAGGGTTTAGGGAGTGTGTCGAATCATCCCGTTAAGGTCTATCTAGACAGTGACAGGAGGTAGAACTAGGGTCAGACTGCCTGCAATCAATTCGCCTTCAACACTCACTACCCATTTGATCTTGGTTCCGATACTCTGCTTCTCTATCCATCCACTCAACCATTCGTTTACCTATTTTTCTAGTCCTTTAGTTAAAAAAGTTACATAAATTCTATTCTGCTTCAGGCACTATACTAGAGTTTTCACAGATTAACCCAGGCAGCCCTCATATCAACGTAATGTGGCTGGTGTCACTGTCCCACCCATTTTACAGATGAGGCACAGAGAGGTTAAGGAACTTGCTCAGTCTCTCTGAGCTCCAGGTCTAACAGCTACCAAATGCAGCACAACAGTATTTACCTATAGGAGTTTTGTTGGAATTAAGCGAGGTTGCATGCATACATTGTGCCTGGCACACCTTGATTACTCAGTATGTATCCCTGAAGAGATCTTTATTTCCTGCCTGAAGCCAGGGAACTTGGTGGGTGGCGTGGATCACATACCCCTCCCTGAGCCCTTCCAGTTCATGGAGTCTATGATTCCAAGAATGCACGTCCAGAGAGAAGGCTTAGCTCTCCAATAAGAACTTGCAATGTCCAAAGTCAGAGAAATCAGTTCCTTCTCTGCCCTCAGACTCGTCCTCTGCGCTTCCAGAGGGACTGCAGTTGCCTTTCAGATTAGATTTCATTCTATTCTGCGAGGCTGTCTGAGTGCTAAGGGGGTTGCTTCGGGAAAGGATTTTATAGCATGCAATGTGACCAGCCTTCACAGTGCCTCAGCATTCCTCCCCCGAGGTCGGTTGTAAAAAGTCCATTTTGAACCTGTACCCCTTAGGTTTTGTCCAGGGCCTGAGAATTTGCTGAAATACATCTTCTAAAATCAGCCCACACATATACCCTTGCAGGCACACATCTACATATTTTTTTTTTCTTGGTTTCTGGCCAAAGCCCCTGACCCTAGGCAGTGATGGTATGGAAAGAAACAGTGTGTGGTTTTGAGAAGCTGGGTTTGATGTTCTGTTTCATTTCTAGTTGAGGAAGCGAACGCTCTGGGGGTCTCTGAGGACCTCATTGGGTTGTGCCTTACTCCCTCACTCATTCATTCACTCACTCGTTCATCCACTGAAGAAAGAACATTACTAAAGCACTTAGTGCGAGGTCGGCATCTCTGTATTTTCACGGAGATGAATAACACATAGTCTTTGGCCTCTACCAGCTCAGAGTCCTGCTGGAGAGACAGTCATGCAAACCAGTAATTATGGCAAAATGAGACGATTGAATTTGCATAGGGCTGGAGGTAGCAAGAAACATGGAATGTTTTGCCATCAGAGGGTGGTTCAAAATTTGGGAGAAGAAAGAAGCCATCAAAGGAGAGGCCTGAAGGGCAGGAGCCAGATGGCAAATGACTCAGCTTTTGTGCTAAGGGATCTGGGGTGTCCTGGGAACAGTGGAGCCATTGGATGAGACTAGCTGTATGCCTGGTAGACCCAAGATTCTTCACTTGCTGTCCATGTTTTTGCAGTCCTGGCCTGTGATTGGAAACCACGTGTAAGATTGGCTGGTACAAGACATGGAAGCAACCTAAATGTCCATCGACAGATGAATGGATAAAGAAGATGTGGTACATATATACAATGGAATATTACTCAGCCACTGAAAAGAATGAAATAATGCCATTTGTAGCAACATGGATGGATCTAGAGATTGTCATACTGAGTGAAGTAAGTCAGGCTGAGAAAGAGAAATATCGAATGATATCCTTTATATGCAGAATCTGAAAAGAAATGATACAAATGAACTTATTTACAAAACAGAAACAGACTCACAGACTTAGAGAACGAACTTATGGTTACCAGGAGGGAAGGATGCGGGGAAGGGATAGTTAGGGAGTTTGGGATCGACATGTACACACTGCTATATTTAAAACAGATAACCAACAAGGACCTACTGTATAGCACGGGGAACTCTGCTCAATGTTATGTGGCAGCCTGGATGGGAAGGGAGTTTGGGGGAGAATGGATACATGTGTATGTACGGCTGAGTCCCTCTGCTGTGCACCTGAAACTATCACAACATTGTTAATCGGCTATACTCTGATATAAAATAAAAAGTTAAAAAAAAAAAAAGATTGGCTGTTACAGGTGGGTGAGGAATGGCAAATTTGAACAATGGTGCTATAGTGTGCAAGAAGGTCACCAGTAAATTCTATCCCAGTGATAGAGATCTGTCAGGGTCCTCCCCTGGTCTCAGAGGCAGGCAGTACAGGCAGACTAAACTCTCCTGCTCCCAGGCTTTGTAGTGACTGGGAGAAAGTCACCTGTAAGAAATTGCTGATGAGGATCCATTGTAAACTGTTATTAATATCACCACCACCCATAACAATTTACTCTGGATCTACCAGTTGCACGGTATCGTGCTGAAAACTTGGCAATGGCTATCTCTGGGGTCCAGCTCAGAGGTCTCCATCTCCAGGAAGTCTTTCCTGAATGCACAGGGATGGGAGTATGAGACTATGTTTTCTCCTTCCATGACATCTTGGATATCTCCTCAATAGAGAACCTGTCACACTGGAATATAACTGCCACTTGCTTCTAAGTTCTCCCCATTGGAAGGTGAGTTTATTCAGGGTGGGGATCTTGTCTTATGCTTCCTGTATCCCCAGTCCCTGGCACAGGAATTGGCACATAGTAGGTGGTCCATAAAACTGTGTTGACTGTAGATGACACAAGTCTCCTCTCCTCGATCAGCTTGTGATCTACTGGTCTGAGCATCAGCAAGAGCCAAGGAGAGGAAGGAATCTGTGAAACCCCAGGCAAAGGGGTCAGGAATCGTTTCTGAAACACAGAAATCAAGGCTGACTCTTGGGGAAAGCAAGTTCCAATCACAGATCCCAGTGACAGAGTCCAGTGGTCCCCCCCAGAGATGCACCTTCCATCTATAGCCTGAAGACATCAGGGGGATGTTGCTGTTGATCCCATTAGGGTTTGCTGTGAACACTGAGAGGGAAACTGACCCTGTTTCAAGCCTGTTTCATGTCTTTCCCCAGGGACCGGCCACTTGGGGTTTCTGAGAAGCCCAAATGGAATTGGAAATGGCACAGGAACAACTTTCTTTGTAGGAAATATAGGGCACCCTCATCAACAGGCTTATGTTCTCAATGAGAACAGATCCGGTCTCTGTGAGCTCTGGGCTGTGGTCCTGGGAGTGATGGTGGCTGGGGGGCTGCAGCACTGAGACCAAGTCCTTTCCTTACCAATCGCCCGGGAAGGAAGCTGCTCGTCAGAGCTGGGATGTAGTCTGTGGCTTTGGAACAGAGTGAGGTCAGCCAGACCTTCTGATCACTGACCTTGGGGCCTTGGCTTCACTAATCCCACACTCTTGATTAAAAGCCAGATGACCTTGGATCTGGAAATAATGGCATTCCAGAGCCTAGGACCTCTGTATCCATGATCTCTAAATTGAACAATTTGCTAGAGAGAAAAAAGTACCTTTGGGGGGAGGAGAGGAATAGTACAAGATTCTGGACACAAATAGACTGAATTTGGAAGATAAATCTCCCTTATTTAAATGTCAGAATATTCCATTTCTGTATAATGCTGAGAAGTCACAAAACCAAAATAAAAATAGGGCTAGGCTTAAATGTACCCAGTTAGATGCAGACACGGCTGTCTTTGGCATAAATGTTTTAGCACCACCTTCCAACTGAGGTCTCTGCTCTGCGGATGGAGCTCAAGTGTCGCAGAACTCACTGCTGCTTGTCGCCACCTGGCTGAGATCTCATAGGCCACCTGATCAACCATGCAAGTTGGTGTTGGGGAATTTTATGCACACAGGTCCCCGACCTGTGTCTCTCGAAGAAGAAAAAGGAAAAAGAGGAGAGAGGATTGGGCAACTCCATCAAGCATCAAACAACGTACATGGTCACAATTTTCCATTAGAGGGTGGAGTTGGCGAAATATAACTCTCTGGAGTAAGACTGCAGAAAAATGGCAAGAAGTCCAGGAAATCCTGTGTGTACCAAGCCCTTCTGGAGTCAGCTTCACCAATTTGCCTCACACACCTATAGATGGTCAAGTTGCTATACATTTAAAGGAGTATGCACTTGTGAGCATAAATGGATTCATAGTAACTTTTTGACACTGCACATTTTCTCAATCAATAGTCCTCACATCCTATGACTCACTGTGTAAGAGTGTGAGGGCCTTTTAATATCACAGAAAGATCCTTGTGTTCTAAAAGGCTGTGAATGTAAGAAAAAAAAAAAAGAAAAAGATAGCAATAATCCTACAACCCATGCCAAGAAATATCTTCTTTCTTTCAGCAAGTAACATGACATCACTGCCTTTCAGTTCCTTTTTAATTGAAGTGCTATCAACAAGCTCTCTGAGACTGTAAAATCTTTAAGCAAAGGGATCACACCCATTGTCCATTTTACCTGCATTTCTCAATGCCTAGGACAGTGCAGGGAGCTCAGTGGGCACTCAAGACTTGGTTGTGGCTTGAAGGAGAAAGAGAAGGAGAGAGTAAAAAGGAAAGAAAAGAGGAGAGGAAATGGAGGAGCAGAGAGGGAAGAAAGAGGAAAGAGAAGAACAGAAAGGGAGAAATGGGGCCCTTATAGGCAGGATCCTGTACCTGTTGTCAGAGCTATCCACGACTAAGGTGAAGAAGACCCGGCTTCCCTTTCTGTGGAGCGTGGCAGGGTGAGTGGGAGGGCTGGGCTGTGCCCTACGAGAGCTCGCCCGTCCCGATTTGATGAGAGCCTCCTCTCCCTACTAATGGTGGTGGTGCTCCTCTGGCTTCCTCTCCTGTATCCCAAGTATGAAGTACCAGATGGGGGTGAGCCCACAGCCAGAGGTGCCTGGGAGAGTGTGTGGGGTATGGGAGTAGTCAGGTTCAGATTCCAACGCAGGAGAGTGTGTGGGACAGACATGACGATCCTCTCGTCCCATTCCACTACGATGCAGCTGAGGTCCAGATAAAGAAGCTGGGAATGGAATCTGGGTCTTTCAACTATTGGCTATGATCATACAACAACATCCAACCACACAGACCCTGAGGAACACACCGAGAATTCAGTTATACAAGCCTGCCTTACCTCTCTCAGGGATGGCAGAAATAGGGCACTCAGAAATTAAAGGAGGGGGGAGGGATAAATTAGGAGGTTGGGATTAACATAAAAACACAACTATATATAAAATAGATAACCAACAAGGGCCTACTGTATAGCACAGGGAACTCTACTCAATATTCTGTAATAACCTGTATGGGAAAAGAATCTGAAGAAGAATGGATATATGTATATGCATAACTGAACCACTTTGCTGTACACCTGAAACTAACACAACATTGTAAATCAACTATACTCCAATATAAAATAAAAATTAAATTAAAGAACAACAAAAAAAGAAATTACAGGAGCCACATGCACTGCTGGTGGGAATGTAAATTGGTTGTACTTCTTCTGAAAACTTTAGAAGTATCTACTGAAGTGGAGTGTATGTACATCCTATGGCCCAGCAGTTTCATTCCTTGGTGTATTCCCCAACAATTAAGTGCCTACATGCACCAAAAATATGTGCAAGTATGTTCAAAGCAGACAAAAATGAGAAATAACAAAAATGTCTATCAATAGCAAGTGTATAAATAAATTCCAGTGTACTCGTACAATGGAATACCATGTAGTAATGAAAAAAACAGTAAGCTATAATTAGTAATGCAGTAATATGGATCCATGTCATAAAAGACACAAGTGAATATATGTTGTATGATTCCACCATTTATTTAAAGTTAAAAAGAAGGCAAAACCTACCCATGACCATGGAGGGCAGAATGGCAGTTACCTCTTGGGGTGATATTGGCTGTAAGAGGCCACAAGGGACCTTTCTGGGGTGCTGGTCATGTTCTAGATCTCAATCTGGGTGGCAGTTACACAGATATACAAAAATTTAACTGGGCACTGAGATCTGTGCAATATAATGAATGTACAGTCAGCCCTCTGTATCCACGGGTTCCGCATCCCCGGTTTCAACCAGCCACAAATTGAAAATTTTTCAGAAAAAAATTCCAAGAAGTTCCAAAAAGAAAAACTTGGATTTGCAGTGCAGCCGCAACTATTTACATAGCATTTACATTGTATTTACAACTATTAACATAGCATTTACATAGTATTAGTTATTAAAAGTAACCTAGAGATGATTTAAAGTATGTGGGAGAATGTGCATAAGTTATATGCAAATACTACTCCATTTATATAAGGGACTTGAACATCTGCGGATTTTGGTATCTGAGGGAACCAAAGGAACCAGTCCCCACTGATACCAAGGTTGACTGTATATTACAGTCCACAGAAGGGGAAAAAAAAAAAGAAGAGTGGCGTAGTAGAGGTCTAAGGTGTTCTTCCACTTTGGGGGTCAAGAGGGGGAATAACAAGAAAGTGGAAGGAAGCTGACCTGCTAAACAGAAAAGAAAAACCTCATTTTTAAAGAAATATGAACTTTTTTTTTTAACAAAGATGTCTTAAAGGATGAAGGGGCATGAGCTATGTTAAATTCTTCCATATTATTGGAATTATTTAACAAGAACATGTTTTGCTTTTATAATTTAAGCCAGAGGTCAGCAATCGTTTTCTGTAAAGGGCTAATTAGTAAATATTTTCAGCTTTACGAGCCATATAGTCTCTGTCACAACTACTCAGCTCTGACCTTGCAGCTCGAAAGCAGCCATAAAAACACAAAGTGCATGAATGGATGGGATGTGTTCCAATAAAACTTTATTTACAAAGACAGGCAATGGGCCAATGTGGGCCATAATTTGCAGGATCCTGATTTAAGCAATCAAAAACGGAAATAAAATGATTAAAAAATAATATATATATGAACAAGAATAAATCCCAATTTAATCATTGTTATCATCTATGATATTTATTGGGTACCTACTGTTTGATGGGTATATACCAATTATACTATTTAACTTGGTGAGATTGGTGCCATTACAATCCCCAATTGAAAGAGGAGGAAACTGGCCCTTAAAAAGGGTAAGTAAATTTCCCAAGGTCATAGAGTTGGTAAAGATCAGTTCTTATATTTGAACCCAAAGCCTTTGTTCTTAACTGAATGCCAAGCTGCTACATTTATGACTCTTTTTGTGTGAAATGGTACCACCAAAGTTGTAATAAATTACCAGGATATACAAAATGTCCATTAAAATTTGTATGTAAAAATAGTTAAATGCCCCCAAAAGATGAAAAGACAACTCACTTTTTCCCCCCATTTTCACCAGTATTTGAAGGAATTCAAATTAAGGCAACATTGCACCTCCTAAAATATCAAAACAAATGATAACACTCGATGCTGCTAGGCTATTGTAAAACTGGTCCATTGATTCATTATTAGAAGCACTTTTCAAAGGAGACAAACCTTTGGGGCATTAATATGAGACTATAGAGTGAGGCTCCTAGAGATGTTTGCAGCCATTAACCCTTCAAAATCTACATCTAAGAGATGGTTACAAATAAACAATTCAAAAGAGAAAAACAATGGGCAGAAAGATGTTCATTCCAGCATTATCTACATTAGGAAAAAAATGAAGTGTTTAACATTAGGAAAATAATGTAATGAATTATGGCTTGATAATGATTATGGTATTTTAGGCAAAAATTAAAATAATTGTGAGGACCAGATTATATAACGCCAAGCAAAAATATTTAAAATATACTGGTAAATGAAAACAGTAGAACATAAAAGTATATATAACCAATAATTATTTAAAGAAATGTGTCTGTAAGTAACAAGGTTCAGAAGGTAATATATAAATTGAAAACAATTATGTTAAGGTAGTAGGTTGGGGTGATTTTATATGTATATTATATTGCCTTTCCAAATTAAAGTGTTTAAAAAAATGTAGACTGGGACTTCCCTGGTGGCACAGTGGTTAAGAATCTGCCTGACAATGCAGGGGACACGGCTTCGATCCCTGGTCCAGGAAGATCGCACATGCCTCAGAGCAACTAAGCCCATTGCACCACAACTACTGAGCCCGCGTGCCACACCTACTGAAGCCCACGCGCCTAGAGCCTGTGCTCTGCAACAAGAGAAGCCACTGCAATGAGAAGCCCGCGCACCACAATTAAGAGTAGCCCCTGCTCGCCGCAACTAGTGAAAGCCCACATGCAGCAACAAAGATCCAACGCAGCCAAAAATAAATAAATTTATTAAAAAAAAGGTAGACTGAGAGGGACTTGAGGTCATTGTTTATCCGCCCCATAAATCCTACATAAGGGTCTGTGACATCAGTGTTTGACTTACCAGCAAACCATTCATGTCTTATTTCACCTTTGATGGTTCTCTCGGCATTTGACTTTCCCTGGTTTGACCAATTCACTGCTTGTCAGGAGGAAGATGACTTCGTTGACCTTGTTCTAATCCTGTTGTCAGATTGATAATAAACACTGCAACTCTGGATCTCAAGAGACCTATCGGGAAATTCACTGTGAACTTACACAGATGAAAACCCTCGGAGCTTTAAAAGAAAGGGAGAGTCAATGGCTCTCCAGGATATTTATGGATTTTATCTGTTTCTTCAGTAAGTGCCCTTCCATTATTATTCCAAATATGTCTCTAGTTAAAATTAGGAGGGAGGGAGATAAACAAGTCTAATTTTTATGGTACCATCTGGTCACAGGCCAGTGAAGAAGCAGTTAAGTCCTTTATTGCTACTCTACGCTTAGGATTGACACATTTCTTCCTTTGAAAACATTTCATTTCCGAATGAGTAGTTTGCCCTGGACTTAGTTTTTAGGTCACAGGAAGCTCAAAGTGACTTAGTTGCTGGGCATCAAAATGGTCATTTTAATCATCACCCCCTTTGGGTATATATATATATATATATAATCAAAGCTGCTATTTTGTGTATAAATGAGGTTTGGGTGCATGTAAACGTCACCCACATAGAGTGGGAGCATTAATGAAATCCATAGGAAAAAATTAGACTCAGTCAACTCATCAGTAATGGTTTCTGGCCACATGTCCCTGGTGGTTTCCAATGAGACCACATCTGCATGTGTCAGGAATCAGGACAACCATCCAATCCAAACCTGGTTCCGGATCTAACTCAATCAACAGAAACACTGGCTCATTTTCTGCCCAAATGTGGGTCTTTCAGTCTTGCCTGCTTTTTTTTTTTTTAATGCTGTTATTATGGTCAATACATGACAATGAAATCTTTGGAAGCAACAAACACTTTCATGTCTATTTTGTTCCTTTCTGAATGAGAAACATTCAAGCCTATTTGACTACTTCTGTTTACAGTCTAACCCAGTATCTCCTATGTTCCTTTTTGTGGTCAGCGTGCAGGCTGACACAAGTTCCACACCATTTCTTCTTTGGGTTTTCACAATCACCAAGGTCTCTGGATATGGAAACTCAAGTAAGAGACCTGAGAGAAGGAGGATGAATAAAACACAGGGCCAACATCCAACTTCACAAACTCCAAATGGGTGGGGTCTATTGGCCACTGACATTGATATCCAGTACTTGCTAATCAGAGAATAAGAGGCTTCTAAATGCTAAATACTGTTATTCTAAAGAGTGGTTCTTATCGTGTATTAGAATCACCCAGAGAAGATGTAAAAATGCCCTGTGGGGTGAAAAATTAGGTATCTGTACTTTCAACAGGCTCCCCCAGTGAGTCTGATGAACACAGAAGTGCTAAAAGCATCTTTATAAGTAAGGTAACTGTGAAGGCAACAGAGCAAAAGCCTTTAATCATTTTTATGTCCCACCACCTGGAGCTTGGAAGCTGCTCAGTTATTCTTTGTTGATGAAAGTCTAGAGGGAGAATGAATGAATGAATGAGCAAATGTGTGAATAAATTGGGGGGCTTTGTCTACGGTCCCTGGCCTTTGCTAACTTGATTACAAAGTTTGTGATTTACAGAGTAGCCCTGCTCAGCCCAAACTGTGATTTCCACCTCTGAAGTCTCAATTTGATTAAAATACGTTTAGCAAGGAACAATAACTTTCTGAAATGCTGGGGATTATGCAGCTCCGAGAATCTCCGTGGGGAGCAAGCAATACCAGCAACCAAGACGGTCTTTGTGAACCTGGAGAGGCTGCTCTGCAAGCCTGTATCGGGGCCAAACATCTGACTCCTCTTAATTACATCCTGTCCTTGTTTCATTCCTTCTCATCTCTTGCTTCTGGGTCCTGAGTTTTCCCCAAACTGCCAGGGTTGAATGATCTCAAAAATTAGGCTGAGCCTGTCCCCATGGTGCCAGTGCCTGGGGCATGGACAAGTCTCCTTCTCCGTGGAAAGATGGAGAAAACGTAGGTCACTTTCTCTCCCACCCTCAACCCCTGTCGCCAAGTTATTTTGCCCAGTATCCCCTACAGGAGAACCATGCTGTTCCTTCAGTGAAAGAGGAAGGAACAGAGGCTGGATGCTGACCCACCTGTGTTTAAATCACAGCTTTGCCCCTTCCCAGGTGGTAACGCCTGCCTTATGAGATGTCTGGGAGGGTTATAGCAGATAAAGGAGAAGCAATACAGCATAATGGTTCAAACGAAGGCCCTGGAGTCGGCTCGCCCAAGTCAGACTGGCCACATACTAGCTTGACACATTACTTAACCTTCCTGTGACTCAGCTTCCTCAAGCTGTAGACAGGGAGTCGTCATCGTAGCTCAGGTCACTGAATCACCATGAGGACTGCATGAAATTAATACATATAAAGACAGATTATCTTACGACCCATGGTTATCCCTCTGTTAAGTGTTACCTGTCGTTATAAACGTCCATACAAATAACAATGATAATGGTAGCTTCGAATGACTTCCATTTAGAGACGTGGAAAACTGTCTCTTCCCCCTCCAAGTAAGCTCCCAGATTCCAAGCACCTCCTCTCCCACAGATCCCCCATTCTTATTTTATTCTTATTTTGACCATTATTTAAATGGTCCGAGGCTGCTGGTTGACATAGGGTGTTGCTGAGTCATCTGAGGACACAGGGACCTATGTCATGAAGGACTGAGGGCAGGGGAGGCCAGCGGGGGACAGATTAGACTTCTCCGAGGCAGGAGCGAGTCAGCCAGGGGTATGTGCCCAGCTCCACCAAGGAGCCGAGAAGGGGTAGCGGACGGCTGCCAGGCTTGTTCAGTGTCATCTGCAACATGGCGAATGGCTCAGATGAACAAACCAGCCTGCTCTAGGTGCCCAGGCTGAATATTGCCTGACTAGTCCCAGCACACCTCTCTCTCTGGTCTCTCCTCTCCCCATTCTGCCTTTCTTTGCCCTCTCATCTCTCCTCTTCCTCCTCTTTTTCCCTGTCTCTTCCTTTGTCCTTCCTTTTGGACCATTCTTTTCTCCTTTATCCCTTTATCATTTTATTCCTGCTCTTCTTTCCTTTCTTCCCCTCATATTCACTGCCCCTCTTTCCTATCTGCCCCTTCTTTCTGCCTTTTTCCATCTAAATCTTTTCCCTTCCCTCGGAAGAACCTACAATTTCAAGTCTTCCCTGCCTTTCTTGTCTTTCTCCAGACAGTCTAAGACCAGGGTCATCATACTTTTTCTATAAAGGGCTAGATAGTAAATATTTGGGGCTTTGCAGGTCCTATAGCTTCTGTTGCAACAACTCAACTCTGCCATGGTAGCGAAAGCAGCCACAGACAATACCTGAATGAATATATGTGGCTGTGTTTCCATAAAGCTTTACTTTCAAAAACAGGCAGTGGCTGGATTGGAGACGTGGTCATAGTTTGCTAAACGCTAAGGAAAACACTCCTTCTCTCATTCACCTCCTTGATCACAAACCACAAACTCACCAACGATTTATGATCTACTCCAGTTCTAAAAGCCAGGGAATATATAATCTTGCTGATTATCTCTCCCAGAAAAATTGCGTTAAAAAGAAAAAGTAGAACAGAGATATTTGCCTACTATAGCACACAAATTAGACAACAGAAGAACTTGCCTGTCTTATAGTGAATGTGGGGGTCAGACCGGACAGTGATTTAGTGATTGCCTCTTTGGGTCTCTTCCCTAGAGACACCTGCTGTCCTTCCCAAAGAAAAAAACATCCCCTTCATCAGAGAAGATATTTAATTAATGACATAAGCCCCCCAAAAGTATATCTGTGGTGTTTTCAAATCCATTCACTCATTTATTCATTCATCCACGGAGGTTTATTTGAGCACTTACTATGTGCGAAGCTCAGGAATGAGTCCTAGGGGAAACGAAAGGGCAACAAGAATGGACGCAAAAGCGTGTGCCCTCCAGGGACTTACGGTGCGGGGCACGGCAGGGGACAGGGGACGTGGAGAGGCCAGCAGGGAGTAGGCGTCTAGTGTGTGCCAAGCACCGGACTAGTTTCTTTATGTTTGTTCTCACACTCAATCCTTAAACAACTCCAATTTAAAGATGAGGAACCTGGCACTCAGAGAAACAGATCGGCCATGCAGCTAGGAAGTCGCAGAACCTTCCATTGCACCCCTTTTTTGTGTTGGTTTGCTAAATGCCACAAGAATGCTATAAGCATGGAGCTAAAGGAGTTTATAGTTTATAAGCATATCTAGAGCCGTAGTCTTTAAGGAAATGGAGGGGTACATGGGCTGAAGGATGGGTCAGATATCAGAGTAGGAAATGGGTTCAGGAGAAGATGGAAGAAGGGACTCCATTTTTAAAGGGGGTTGCATGGAAAAATCCACGCTTACCTGAAAAAAATGCCAAATGGTGGAATTTCGGATACTGTAGGCAGCTGAGCAGGGAAAGTATTTAGGAGTGAGGTGGCCTTCAGTGATTCCCTCAACCCACACGCCACACCTTTCCGAAGCCAGCCCTAAGAAGACAGGCTGCAAAAGCCATGCAGAGATGTGCCCATCCTCAGAGTGGAAGCGTGGGTGCCTCACCACCCAGGCTGCAGGGGTGTCCAGCTCTCCCTGAGACTCGGACGTTGGCCCAAAATATTAAGCTGGGGAGCCGGACGAGGGCAGTGCTGAGGACATTAGCAACCCACCCCGTGGCTCAGAGCAACTTATGAGAATCCTGATTAGCTACACAAAGAACTTCTGCAATCACACAAACACCCTCGACTCTGGCTGGCAGCACGGGGTCTCTCACCATCAAAAGCCATCCGGTGAGCTTCAGTGGAAGAGCCGCCAACAAATAAAGGAATCAGGAACATTAACACTGACCCACCCGGAAGCAGGGAGTGGGATTCTCCACCCCCCCAGCACTCCCCCACTCCAAGACCTGTGAGCATCTTATCCTGGCGTGGTGCTTTCCAAAGCTCTAGAGTCTATTGCAGCAAGGTTCCTTATTGACACAAGAGCAGAGGGTGGGGTCCTTTCTGATTTGTTATCAATTTGAATGAGTCTTTAAAGCGATTGCTTGCAAAGTTGCAGTACAAAAGGGACAAAGGGAACCCAATGCACCTATCCAACTGAAATGATATAGATGGAATCTTGAAAATATTTCATATATGATATTTATCATATATGCCCAAATATGATATAATTGGGGTCACTAGCTAGTTTTAAAACTGGGAGAGTCCCAGCAAAATAGGTTGAGTTGGTTATCCTAGAATACAATATGAATACAAGAGATACATGTGTCACATCTTTCAAATATTTACATATGATATCTATCATATATACCTAAACATAAGTGCAATGGAATACACCATATAAATAATTTATAGAAGTATATGATAGGGCTTCCCTGGTGGCACAGTGGTTAAGAATCCACCTTCCAATGCAAGGGACATGGCTTCGATCCCTGGTCCGGGAAGATCCCACATGCCCCAGAGCAACTAAGCCCGTGCGCCACAGCTACTGAGCCTGTGTGCCACAATTACTGAAGCCCGTGCACCTAGAGCCTGTGCTCCACAGCAAGAGAAGCCACCGCAATGAGAAGCCGGTGCACCACAACAAAGAGTAGCCCCCGCTCGCTGCAACTAGAGAAAGCCTGTGTGCAGCAACAAAGACCCAATGCAGCCAAAAATAAATAAATTTTAAAAAATCAATGGTTTCCTTCTATTTTCTCAGCATCACTTGCTTCTGAATAATATTATTATATCATCTTGTTCTCCCTAATATCTTTTTGTTGGCCTCTATACATCGAAAGTGCTTTAACCTCTATGATCTTCCTTCTGACTCTTCAAATTCCAGAATCACATAAAAAAATTACGAAATCTGTGAGATTGCTGGGGCCTAAGAGATCTCCTGTTCAACCTCCCCTTTGAAACCAGAAATGCCATTTTTTTTAGGTCCCAGACTTATTCATTCTTTATGTTCTCACTCAGCTGTCAACTTTTAGGTGCCAGGGTGATAACAGGGACCCACTAGCTACTTGCTGGTTGCTGGATAAGTTAATGAATGGGGCTTTGTGAACTCTGGCCTATTCTAATCTTTGTCTAGATCTTACTTGTTTTATGACTTATTCTGTCTTTTCATTCTTCCATTAAAAAAAAACTGATATATCTCATATTTCTCCTTGAGCATTCTCTCACCTACCCAAGATACCAAAGAGTATATATATGTATGTATATATATAAACACATATATAGTATATATTAACTCATATATATATATGCATTATTACAAATATGTTTATACTTTGAGATTAGATATTTTAGTTTCATACATTGGCAACCAACTGGACTGTAAGATCCTTGAAAGAAAGAAGGAAAAGGCCATGAGATCGCCTTCTTGGAACATCAGTGCCTGAGAATGTGTGTTTCTCAGTAAACGTTGGGTATTGATGATCAATGCTGAAAAGTACCTTTGAGTGTCCCCATGGTGCACTCCACCGTTTCAGAAAGAACACGACAGTTAGACAGGAAAAGGAAGGAAAGGTCTTACTGGGATCCTGTGCGTCTCTTAAGGGAGATCAGTAGCCCGTTTCCTAGGGAAATGCCTGGCAGGTTTCATATAAGAGGTTTCCACAATAACCAAACACTCCATTCAAAGGTTATATTTACACAGCTCATTAGGAAAATTTTTTATACTTTTCACACTCATTAGACTTGTAATCGTCCACCGAAGCTACTCTATAACAAGAGATAAACACTCCATTCCAGAGGATGAATAATAATTGGGGACCGCTCAGCACTGTGCTCTTTCCAGGTCTAATTTCAAAGCATAATTAATCCTGCTGAAGCTGCGTAAGTGAAATATTTATGCAGATGTGTTAATTCATGTATTTACTCCTAGAGAGACATTCAGAACTGGACATGGCTTTCGGCGAAGATTATCTTAAGACGCCCCCTGGAGCAACGTCATTTTCTCTCCAATGTCTTTGCCCCCAGGTGGTCTCTAAAGATGAAGCTGTGAAGACACATTTCCCATCCCAGAGAGTCTGACCAGGAAAGCCACGAGTCGGGACAGAAAATATCTCTAAGAATCTAGATGCTCTGCTCGTACAAAGAACACATCTTTGGCTTATCTGGATGCCTTTACTTTTTATTTTTTTTTATTTGCCACAAAGAGGACATTTTCTGTTCAGCACCACATTTCCATGATGCTAACTTGACCGTATTATCAAAACCACGACACTAAACAGGCTGTGTTGAATACTGGATTTGTGGATGGTCAACAACGATGAGGAGGAGGAGGGGGAGGAGGGTGATGATGGTGCTGATGGCACTGGGGGCGATGATGGTCACAGCCAGCATTTATTGAACCACTTCTATTTCCAGGTGGCTGTACCTAGCTAGCTCTTTACATAGAACCTCTCATTTTGTCTTCATGACAACCTTATCAGGTAAATATTTCTGCATTCAGTTGAAGATGAGTAATTACCCCTTTCACAGAAGCATTTGTAAATGGGACAATAGATATTGTTCACACATACACTAAATTACTTCTTCCTAAAGTATCTATATGTCTCAAGCATCTGATTAGCCAACTTTGATAGACATCCTAGAGAACTGAATGAAACAAGAGTCTTACAGGATTGACCCCCATCCAGAGTAAGGCCCCTTAAGTAGAGACTGCCACTTACTCACTAGGGGACTCACAAGCCCGCTGAGCTGAAGTTTCCTCCTCGGTAAAATGAGTATAAGCAATATTTAACTTTATAAAGTTGTTAAAGAATATTAAATTAAAGAACACATGTAATGCATCCGGTATGGTGACTGGCATATTCTATTCCCCAAATATGTTGCTATTTCATAATAGATGCTGCAAGAGTGACAGCAGTGGTAGGTAGGAGTAGAGTTAGAACTGACTTATTTGACAGCTACCCATCATATTTAAAAGTTTCCTGTCAAATGAAATGCATCCTGACACCAACCATTCATCCATGCATGTACTTATCCATTCAATCCTTCATTGACCAGTTACCTGTCATGTTCAAGATTCTGTAGTGTTTACTGCTGGAAACAAGACTCTCGTTTGCCGAGAACTGCACCCCACGTGGAGATGCTTAGTCAAGCACTGTGGTGGAGGGGTGCTTCACTCCTCTCTGTGTCCACATGCCTTGTCGTCTAACTCCCAAACTCCTCCCACAGAAGGCAGAGTATACCTCCAGAGTATACTTTGGGCTTGGCCATAGGACTTACTTTGGACAGAAGGGTGTTAGCCGACGTGGATCTGACAAAGCAGAGACTTGAAATGTGCACGTGCAGGTAGGTGTTTTTTCCTTTGCCTCCATCAGAGCCAAGGGAAGAGCTTTTCCCAGGTAGGTGCTGCCCCTTCAGCCTGAGACCCAGAATAAACATAGGTGGCACAGAGACCACAGAGATGACCCATGGTCTTGCAGCATCAGGAGAGCCACCGCGGCCTGAGGCAGAGCTCTTCCACTCAACCTGTGCTCCCACGAGCAAAACAAATGCTACTGTCGCGTGCCGCCAAGATTTCACAGCTACAGCTGAGCAACACAGCCACAAATCACTAGGACACAGCACAGAACATGGCTCTTGATCTGAGGAAGGTACAAATGCCCTATAGGGAATTCAAAGAATCAGATGCTTTCATTTGGGAGTGAAATATAAAACACACTTAGATTTCCTGATGGCACTGTGAGAATCCAGGGTTTAATTCTGGGAGTAGAGACTGTAAGGCATTATGCACTTTGTTCAAATTCACACCAACCACAGGCACTAACCTCTGCCCCTTTCAATACCGTATTTGGCCATGGTGGTTGCCAGACTGTCCTCTACCAGCTCTAGACAGGCGTAGCCTGTCCTGGCACCATCTCCGAATATAGCTTCCACCGTTCTTGAAGGCAGCTTCTGCCCTATGCCCTGAGCTTTTGTTGCCTACTCACACTTACTCAAGTTTTAAGGGTTCACCTGCCATCTCTGCTGCCTTTGCTTTTCCCGTCTCAGTTTTGGCAAGTCCAAGGGTAACTAGCATGCCATGTGAGCCATGAGAGGATTCTAAAAAGCATGCTAGGGAACAATGGGCTGCGGTGAGATCACCAGCTATGAGTAGAGAAGTACCATCATCCCATTAGACTGTAAGCCCCGTGAGGGTGGAAACAGTCTTTTTTTGCATGATAGGCAGCCAAGAGGTGGACTCTAGTGGAAACCCATGGGATTTCTGCTCACTGCTCCCTTTATAGAGATTGCCTCGCCTTCATTCCTCCATAGGATAACAGTTGGAGCTGTTGTGTTAGTACAATGTAACCCCACCCCTTATTCACTCCTGATGGGTCCAAGAAAGAGTGCTTGACCCAAAATGCATCAGGAATCCTTCCTCTGGAATTTGAAATTTAGAATTTGGCAAATAGAGATTGGGACTTATTGTAGCCTTGTTACATAATGTCACTGCTCTAGAGCAGAGTTTTTTTAACCCTGATACTATTAATGTTTGGGGTCAGATAATTCTGTGTTTTGAGATGTGGGGGGCTGTCCTGGGCATTGTAGCATGTTTGCCAGCATCCCTCACCCCTGGCCTCTACCCACGGATGCCGGTATCAAATAGCCTCCCTGTCATGACAATCAAAAATATCTCCAGACACAGCCAAATATCCCCTGGGGGGCAAAATCCCTGCCCCGCACTGAGAACCACTGCTCTGCAGAGAGGACCTATGAATTCCTGCTGTTGAGGCCCCAGGACTGCCCTGGTTCCTGTTTTTTTCCTCTGAACCTATTTGCTCAACTCTTTCTTAAATTCACTGAGATAGACACTTTTGCATCCTTAAAATAAACTCCTTTTAATTTACTGAGTTGTCTGTAATTGGTTTCCATTACGAGCAAACTAAAGAATCGCGGTATCATGTGATCAGCACTCAATAAATACTTTTAGTGAGCAAACTCATCACCCAAAGATCTACGGGAAAGCCAGTTAGAAAACAGAGAGTGTGAGGGTCTCAAGTCCCTCAGAAGTAGGGGGTCAACCAAGGTCTTACCATCACCCACAAACTGGAGCAGGGCCAGGTCAATCTGCCTCTTCCAAGGGGAGCCTTTCTGGAGGGCAATTCCATAACCAGTGGTGGCAAAGATGTACCCACTCCCGATGGTCACCAGCTTGCAGCCTTCATCCCTCCCAGCCTTGTAATTCAAGACCGCAGCATCATAGATGAAAGCGTCCAGTTTCCTGCAATGACAAGAAACCAGGGAGTCATGGGGAAGGCGAGGTACCGTCTCAGGGCCCAGCTCCTAAGGCCTGATCCAGCATCACACACTTTCTTTCACACGGGAGACGATGATTCATGACTGCTCCATCCCATCATCATAAAAGGATCTATTTTTAATGAGGAGATAAAAGCCAGAACATTTTCTCTCGAAGTTACAAGAGGCAGTTAAATAAAGACATGAAGAATCCTTATGCCCAAGTGAGTAAACAGTTGAATTTGCTGGTTGGCAAGTTTTTGCCCTTAGCACTCCCAACAGTGAAGAACAGTGGTCTATTTAGAAAGGTTTGCATTAGAACAAAATAAACCATTAAGGGACAAGGGAATCTGATGGTTTCGCGCAGGAAGGGGAGAGAGACTAAATAGGAATGTCTCTTCCTGCCCAAAGAAACATGTTTATGAAACATGTTTCATTTATATTATAAAAAATATTACATAATAATTTTTAGAAACCCAAATAATGCAGAAAATATTAAGAATACAATTAAAATTAAAATTGCCTATAATTCCATAACTCAGAGGCAACCTCTGTTAACAAATTTGTGAACAACTTTCCAAATTTTATATGCATGTGTATACACACACACACACACACACACACACACACACACACACACACACCCCTTTTAAAACAGGGGTTGGTGGGCTTCCCTGGTGGCGCAGTGGTTGAGAATCTGCCTGCCAATGCAGGGGACACGGGTTCGAGCCCTGGTCTGGGAAGATCCCACATGCCGCGGAGCAACTGGGCCCGTGAGCCACAACTACTGAGCCTGCGCGTCTGGAGCCTGTGCTCCGCAACAAGAGAGGCCACGACAGTGAGAGGCCCGCACGCCGCGATGAAGAGTGGCCCCCACTTGCCGCAACTGGAGAAAGCCCTCGCACAGAAACGAAGACCCAACACAGCCAAAAATAAAAATAATAAATAAATAATAAACAAAAAATTTAAAAAAACAAAAAAAAACAGGGGTTGGTAACTTTTTCTATAAAGGCAAGATAAATAGTTTAGGCTTGGTCTCTGGTGCAACTACTCAGCTTTCTATTGTAGTATGAAGCTGAACTGTGTTTCCTCAAAATTCATATGTTGAAGTCCTAACCCCCCAGTACCTCCAAATATGACCTTATTTGGAGATGGGGTCATTGCAGATGTAATTAGTTAAGATGAGGTCATGGAGCAGGGTCGGCTCCTAATCCAATATGACCGGCGTCCTTATAAAAAGGGGAAATTTGGACACAGACATGCACACAGGGAGAACGCCAGGTGAAGGTTGGAGTTATGCTGCCAAAAGACTCGGAACTACCGGAAGCCAGGAGAGAGGCCCGGACAGATCCTTCCCAAGTGCCTTCAGAGGCAGCACAGCCCTGCTGACACCTTGATCTCGGCGTTCCAGCCTCCGGAAGTATGAGACAAAAAATTCCTATTGTTTAAGCTTCTCAGTTTGTCATGCTTTGTTATGACAGCCCTAGGAAATGAACACACAGCATGAAAGCAGCCATAGATAACACATAAATGAATGAATTCAACTCTGTTCCAATAAAAGGTTATTTACAAACAACAGGTTGGCCCATGGGACATAGTTTGCCAACCCTGTTTCAACTCTCCAAATATAATTACACCACGCAAACCATTTCACCAATGGCTTTCTTTTCTCGTTTAACCCCACACATAGTGAGTGTATTTCTATGTCAGTAAACAGAGCACTCTTTTTAATTTTTTGGTACATTTATTTTTATTGAGGTATACCTTATATGAAATAAAGCACTAGATAAATCTTTACATGTGTGTACATCCTTGAAATCACCACGCAGATTGAGGTAGAGAACAAGACCGTCACCTCAGAGGTCCTGCTTGCCCCTCCATTCAGCACCCTCCAAAAGGCAAGCATCCAGTAATCCCCTCAAAGGCACGGCTGTGCCTAATTCACGACCTGCATCCTTACTGGTGGGCATGTATGTTGTTTCCAATTTTTAAAGTTATTTAACAAGGCTGAAATGATCAACCTTGAATACAGGGTATGGATATCTCAACTCTAACGTAGGTAGGAAACTAAATGGGAGAGTACTCAACTTCCTGACACTTTTTCAACTTTACTGCCCTTCACTCCCTAACAAGAAGACATAAAACAGTGAAGCAAAAATAAAATAAAATAAAATAAAATAAAAGTGGCAGGAAGAGGATGTAAAATGCTGCATCCTTCCAAAGACAGCTGCTGAAGGACTCCCTATGAGAACAAAACTATTTGGAAGGTTTACAGCTGTGTTCTTCATTTTAATTTTTTGTTTCTGTAATGGTTAGAGATGAGGCAAGACTCCAAGGCTTGTCTCACCAACAGAAAGACTCTGAAGCTTTCGTCTCAGGGCTGTAGGGTTGGAGACTTGGTTTTATACTCTGAGAGTATTAAAAGGGGATCAGATCATCCAAGTGGAAGAGGGGGAAAAACTGGGCATTGTCAACAGAAGTGGCAAACAGAGCTGTCGAACCAAGAGCAAACATGCTTTCTGGACAGCCAGCAATGCTGAGATCCATGGAAATACAGGTTGGGGAGTTTTTAAAGGCTGGTTTGTGTATGATGGCCGTACGGCGTGTGACAGAAGCAGTGGAGGAGCAGGTGGAAGGGATCTGAGTTCTAGTCTACATTTACATCTACGATGGCGCCACCTCGGAAAGTCACTTCCTTCTTTTGCACTGCTGGTTTCTCATCTGTGACATGAGGTTGTCAATGCGGTCCTTCTGAACTGTGGCATTCTACAGTTCTGCAAGCCAAGAGTCACCTTCTGTCAGTCTCAAGAGGGAAAGTGAGACTCTGGATAACACGTGTACCCTGAGGACTTCAGGACAAATGGACAGCATGTGTACTCTTAATGAAGCTGGGGTACTTGCCACCTCAATACTTCATGTTGCCATGGAGATGGTGAGAACCTGGGTTTTATTAACACTTTCTAAGACTCCTGCAACTCTCTTCTTTCAATTCCTCAAAAAACAAACACAAATACACACACAGGTGCATACAGGTACATTCAAATGTTAAGGCCATCTGTTGGTATTCATGGGGTGGAAGTCCTCCCAATCCTGTTAACCCACCACACACTGATGCATTTCTGCAATGGAAATCTAAAACTGTACCTGGCACTCATACGAGAGTTGCCCAACAGCAGTTTAAATTCATATTTTATGGACAGGCACAGATTTCTGCAAATCATTACCATATTTCATGACAAATCTTCAGCTGAGCAAAAAACAGCCGGATGAGCCCAAAGAAAAAGGGAAGTTTTCTCGGAAAACAAAGTTTGCAAATGCAAGATGCCATCAAGTCAGAGGGAGGACAGCTGCAAAAGACATAGTTAATTCTGAGCAAAGCAACCACACGCTGGCATGTCTGGGTGGGCTGGCGGCCATGCTCTTAGAGCGGTCTGGCCATGGAGACTCTCTGTGGTCTCAGGGCCACGTCAGAACCCAAGTGAGGACAACACATGAAGGAAACCACAGGGCCATGCGGACTTTGATTTCTGTCCCCCACTGATGATTCTAGAGAGCTGGGGTCTAACTGCAATGGCCACAGATACCTGCATGTTTAAAAACATCCTGGGGCTTACACAGCTCCGTCTGATAGACAAGGCCACTGTTTGCACAACGCTTGACAAAAGTGCACAGCATTTTACATACATTGTCCCACCGGGGCCTCACAAATGCCCAGTAGGGAAATTTATTATTATTATTATTTTTCTCCTGTGTTGTCTATGAGCAGGTGGGGTTCTGAGCGGCTGAGGCAGCCTGAAGCTCATCGGCAGTATTTCCAAACTCTGTACACAAACCCTCTTTGGCAGGATTGTCTAGGAGAACTTTCTACAATGATGGAAATACTCCATATCTGTGCTATGGCTATTGAGCACTTAACATGTGATTAGGTCAACTGAGAACCTGAGTTTTTAATTTTATTTCATTTCATTAATTTAGATTCTGGTGTAAATGGCCACACGTGGCCGGCAGCTACTGAAGTGGCCGGCACGGTGGCTCCCGGTGGGCGGGGGAGGTGGAGGGAGCGAGGGCCCTGGGCTCTCCTTGCTCTGACTCAAAGACCTGTGCCTTTGATCTCTTTCCCACTGAAGGAAAAATGTTCCCATTGCTGAAAAGAAAAGATGTAAAACTCACTGACATCCTCAAGAGTGGGCTTTGTGTTCAAAGACTTTGAACAAGGCACCTGTATTTCTGAGCTTCATTCTTCTCGCTGCAAAGTGGAGCAGACGTTACCTGCCCTTCGAGGGCTGTTGGGAATAAAGTGATGTTATATAAGGAGATGTGTGCGCAGTGCCCGGCACATAACAGATGCTCAAGACACACAGATGCGTTCCATTGAATTCAGATTTTACAGCAAAGGAGCTTACAACTTTTATGCATTCTGTGGGACAAATCCAGTCCTGAATACTTTATATGCATTATCTCATTTCACTGACTCCTTTTAACTGAGCAAAGATGGATGCACTACTGCCGTCCCCACGGAATGAGGAAACGGAGGCACTGAGAGGTAAAGTAAGGGACACAGCTGCCCAGCTTAGGTAAGTGTCAGAGCAGCATTTGGACTTAACACAGTCTGATGACAAAGGCCACAGACCTAACTACTGTGACCATGTTACCCATAAGACTTGTGGAATAAATGGAAACAGCTCTGTCTACTGCTTTGAGATTCAGACTGGGGGTTACAGCTCTACGTGAAGCCCAGCGTTATGAAAAAAAGTGGAAGGATCAGAGAAGAGCCGTCAGTTTTAAAAGATTTGGTGGGTCGTTCAGTTTCATCTGTCTCTTTCCCAGGAGATGCATAGCCGTGTAAGGTCTGGAGTCACCTCCACAGAAAACATCTCTTGCCCTCAACACATCCTACCCTACATGTCTGGGAGACATTTAGGCATAGATGGCCACAGCTTCTTGTTGAGGGTAGGGGGTCAGAAAGAGAAAAAGGCCACCTGAAGCCCAATTTAGACCAAAAGCGTTCGGGGGATTGGAGCTGCGAAGGTGGGAGACCGAGTGACATCTTAGGCTGCAGCGTAATTGGCAGCGCTGGATTTGGAACAACACAGAGATCAGAGGCTGGCGCTGGAGGGAAGAGCCCCTCAGAACCCAGAGCCGTCAGCGGGAAGCTTGAGGGCTCACCCGGAGGGAACACAGCGATGCTTCTCTGCTTGGTGCTTTCTCCTCCTGCTTTTCAAGGGGAGATCATCTGTGTCTCTGCCTTCCCAGCTCCTACCAGGCCACATGGCTGCCACTGGCTCCGTGCTTCTTCCACTGGGTGGGTGAGGCTCAAAGGTCCGGTCTGAGAACCGTGATGGGGACAGAGGCCCCACCCAGCCCACCTCTCTGCCTCTGCTCCCTACAGAAGGGCGAGCACTTCTCCACACATTTGTGACAAATGAAACGACATCTCGGCTCCCCAGTGCAAGGGCTGGAACAGAACCGGAGTCTGAAAATTCATGCCGTGCTGGGCTGGCTGTGTGATGTGCCCACCCCACCCCAGGCATCACGGAGGCTGTGTGGGTGCTGCCACCCTCTCCCTGTCACCCACAGCCCTCAAGGAAAGCAAATGATAAAAAATGACAGTAATTCAGAATGACAGGGGGAAATAAGACCTCCTCTCTGCAAATTGCAAAGGAGCAAAGTAAGGAGGACTGTCACGTGCGCTCCATGCCACTTTAACCGAGCGGCTTCCTGCCAGATTCTCTGACGGCTCTGAAGAGCTGCCGCAGCTTCCTGGAGCGTGTAGATCTGATCCTGTTACCTCCGTCTGTCTCTCCTGTACCTACACAATGGCCTGAATGTTAACTCCTGGCCCCAAGGCTGTCTACCGGCAAAGCTGACTGTCCCTACAGAAGGGGACACCATGGCCCCCAGTCAAGGCATGGCCCCTTTGGGGAAAGGGACTTGTATTGTCAAGTGGCTTGACATTTCCTAATCAAAAGTTTCCGGTTTTAGCTCATCATCTCCTTATGCATGTTCTCAGATGCTCTCTGGGGGTCTCAGCACATTTAAAGGCTAATTATACAGTTAAAGTTAATTATTCATTCATTAACATTCAAGAACTCTTTAACTAGACACTGACTTGTTCTGATGAATTAATGAAACCAGTGTGTGTGTGTGTGTGTGTGTTATGTGTGTCTGTTTTGGAGGTCTAGTCTAAAGCATTACTGAGAATTAAGAATCTCTTTGGGGACTTCCCTGGTGGCGCAGTGGTTAAGAATCCACCTGCCAATGCAGGGGACACGGGTTCGAGCCTTGGTCTGGGAAGACCCTACATGCCGCGGAGCAACTAATCCCGTTTGCCACAACTACTGAGCCTGCGCTCTAGAGCCCGTGAGCCACAACTACTGAAGCCCGAGTGCCACAACTACTGAAGCCCACGTGCCTAGAGCCCATGCTCCCAACAAGAGAAGCCACCGCAATGAGAAGTCCGTGCACCACAACGAAGAGTAGCCCCCACTCACTGCAACTAGAGAAAGCCCGCGCGCAGCACAGCCAAAAACAAATAAATAAATTAATTAATTAATTAAAAAAAAAAGAATCTCTTTGATGAGAACTGAATGTATTTTTTTAGGGCACATCAAAGCCTTGCTAGGAAGAGGAGCACGTCAGCCAGTAATTCAGGCCAGTCAGCGTGTTTGGGCGACTGTGGAACAGTGGATGGGGTTCAGGTCCACCTCTGCCAGCTCTATGAACGAGACCCAGTCATGGGACCTCTTCGAGCTTTGGTCTTCTCATCTGTACGATGGGGGAATAATAGCTTGTTCACAGGGCTGGATACTGGATGGATGGAAATGGGAGTGAAGGTGTTTTGGAAACTGCACACCCTGGTGCAAGTTCAGGACGTTGCTGGGGCAGTGATGACGTCATTGTGCGGAGAAGCGACGGTGTAGATCATCATCAAGCGCCCAGACACAGGGCTACGGGTGGGTGAACGGCATTCATGGGCCAAGAAGTGGTAGCCCTGAGGATACCTTTGAATGTGCCTGCTTGGGCAGGAGACACTCAATACATACAGAGATTGTACCTGACATCAGCACGGGATGGTCTAAAACAGGCTTCAGGAAAATGGCCTAGAATCACATTATGACTCTGAGTTCGTGAATACAAACTTTAAAGTCAGAATTACATCAACACTGATGCAATTTCACTAAGGAAGCATTTTTCAGAGCAAAGTCTGTTACATTAATTTAATACCTAGATCAATGTCTCACATAGCATAGTTGAATTGTTTCCAATTTTTCTGGAAACTACTTTCACTGGGATCAATTCTTTTGTGTTGAAATTTTATAAGGATTTGATTCATTGATCAGCATTTGGACCATAATAAATTTTACTAATTTATAACTTCTGCCATTTTGAGTTTTCTTTTGTGGGTATGGTTGCCACCAAGTCCAATTCTTCTGGGTCAAAATTGTTCAGAGAGGCAAAATTGGCCAAGAAGATTCAAGTTGTCTATGGCTTTGTAGTCAATAACAAATTTCACTCTGTGTGCTTTTTGCTGTTGTCAGTTTAATTTGTGTTGTTTAATTCTTCCAGTAATATTCACTGTGAATTGGGTAAAAAAGATGGATGGTGAATATTTATTTTTTAACTGAGAAAATTCTGTGCAGTATCGTTAAGACCGAGACAGAGAGAGGCGGAGAAGGAGGGAGGAAACGAGGGAGGGAAAAATACAGATGGAAGCAGGCCCCAAGGAAAATGGGAAGACAGTGAGAGAGAGAGAAAGGAAAGAACAGGAAAGAGAGAGTGAGGGAAAGAGACAGAGAAGGAGAAAGAGGTTAAGACAGAGAGGGAGAGAATGAAGACAGGGAGATGGACTTACAGGGAGAGACTAGGAGACAAGAGAGAGGGAGAGGGAGGCAGAGAGATGGAGAAAGAGAGAGAGGGAAGAAGGAAGGAAAGAAGGAGGGAGGGAAGGAAGGAGGGAAGGAGGGAAGGAAGGAAGGAGGGAAGGAAGGAAGGAGGGAAGGAAGGAGGGAGGGAGGGAAGGAAGGAGGGAAGGAGGGAAAGAGGGAGAGAAGGAAGGAAGGAAGGAAAGGAAACAAGGGCAAACACAATACAAACATACAGTTTGCCTACTGACTAACAACCACACAACAGGAAAAGGTTAAAATGATACAGAAAATCCCCTCTTCGTTACTGTTGAATTTAACATGGAATTTAACAAACTAACCTTGTCCAAGTTGTTGATAGACCATGTAATGCAATCTTTTAATTTTTCAGAAGAGAAAACCGAAGCCTGGAGGTGTCAGCCCCGGGTGTTCCTCAGAGTCAGTGCTTCCAGACCTGTCTACCACCTGCCAAAGCAATGCATCCTCGAGGCACTGCTGCAGGGCTTCCCAAATCTGAGCGCATGTCCTCAGGTGGGATGTGGGGTCAGAGAGCACTCCTGTGGGGTTTTGGGTAAGTCTGTGCACATATCTAAGCCTTGATTTCCCCATCTGACCAGAACGAAACAATCTCTCCCATGTGGTTGTACTCTGGTTGAAGGAAGAACGGCTATAAATTTGCTTGATGAATTATAAAGCACTATGCAAATGCTATTATTCTTTCTTCATGTTACCACTCATGTTCTGCCATAGGAAAAGTATTGATTCCTGCTGACGTGTAAATCTTTTATAGAGTTTCTTAGTAGATACTCTTCAAGGGTTGGGATCAGAGTAAACATTCTACTGCAGTTATTCCATGGTGCACAGCATATTATAAAAAATGCTCATGTTATAGAGAATGTTTTCTTTGTTCAGACTTTTCCTGAATGTTTACTATGTGCCAGCCACTGCTCTTTGCCTGCATATCTCATTTAATCCTTACAACAGTTCTAAGTGCAAGTTCCTAAGTTATGTTTCCTAAGTGAAGGAATCATACTTACCATCATTTTATAAACAAAAAAAACGAGATCTAAGAAGTTAGTTAACTTGTCTAAGGTCCCACAGCTGAACGTTAGCAGAGAGGGAATTCGGATCCAGGATGCTGGCTTTTAAGCATCACAGCACACTACTGGCAGTGACAATGATCCTGCTAAACTTGCCACACACTAGGACTGAAAGACAGGGCCTCTCAAAGGCCAGAAAATATACGAAAGTGAGAGAGAGACTGGGAAAACAATCAATATTTAATGAAACCCTATTATGTGTCTAATACAGTGCCGGCTACTTTCCCTAAGTCAATTCATTTAATTCTCAAAGGAATCTGGGAGACAGGATTTGAAAGATGTGGGAAACAGTCTCAGAGAGGTTATTCAATTTGCCAAAGGTCACACAGTTGGTAATTATCAGAGTCAGAATATGAAGCTAGGTATTTCTCAATCCAAAGTTGATGCTCTGCACCATGGGGTCACTCAGAAAATAAGTCAATTAATCAATCAATCCATCAGTTGAATAAGACTAACCTCTTCTAGAAGGTATAAATACTCTGACCCAGAAATTCTACTTTTCGAGATCATTCCTAGAGAATTACTTGCAGAAGTGCATAGAGGACTCATCATGGAGTTTTAACGTGCCCATATTACCAAGAGCTCCCCGGAGGGAAACAGTCTAATAAACTGTGATGTATGCAAACCATGGAATTCTTTCCAGCCGTCAAAGAGAATGAAGGCAAAAGACACCTACAGATATGGAAGGCGCTTCAAAACACATTATTAATTGAAAACCAAACTGTGCCTTACTGCACAGAGTTTGATAGCATGAATTCATAAAAGTGCTAACAAAAGATCAAGATGAAAAAAAAATTAATTACATGGGACTGAGTGAACTGATGAGGATGATTATAATTTTTGTGACTTTCTGTTTGAATAAAAAAAAAAATCCCACAAGGACTCAGAGGCAAAAAATATACAAATTAATTTTCACTGCAAAGTAAAGGAGCTGTTACAGTGGAGGATTACTGGACTGAATGTCAATATTATGACATAGTATGAGTGTGTTTCGTGTTTGGTAATTGCAGTCATTGTTGCTTTTGTTGTGGTCATCCATGTACAATGCTCGGTGTCAGTCTATTTATCTCTTGTAAAAATAAAATACAGTGTGTGTGAAAAAAAAAAAAAAAGGAATCCGCCTGCCAATGCAGGGGACACAGTTTCAAGCCCTGGTCCGGGAAGATCCCACGTGCCGCGGAGCAACTAAGCCCGTGTGCCACAACTACTGAAGTCCGCGCACCTAGAGCCCGTGCTCTGCAACAAGAGAAGCCACCACAGTGAGAAGCCCGTGCACCACAACGAAGAGTAGCCTCCGCTCGCTGCAACTAGAGAAAGCCCATGTGCAGCAACGAAGACCCAATGCAGCCAAAAAAAAAAAAAAATCTCATAGAACTAGCTTAAAATTTTTTTTCTCCTTCAATTCTCCACAATTACATTAATTTCGTTTCTGATTTTTATAATTTTATTCTGCTTACTTTGTGGTTATATCCTCTTCTTATTATTTTTTCCTAAGGTAGATGCTTGCATTATTGTTTACCCACCTATTTTTTTACCAGTGTATTTGGTTGATGGCATAAATTTCACGGTAGGCACTGCTTTTGCTACATCTCACAATTTAGCTCAAAATAAATTTAATTTCACTTGAAAAAAAAACACATTATTAATTGAAAACCAAACTGTGCCTTACTGCACAGAGTTTGATAGCATCCCACAGAACAAAATTTTATAATTATGTGTGAACATATAAATATATGCAAATGCATCTAACAAAGGTCTAGGAGAAACGGCACGTATATCAGACAGGTAACAGTGCTTACCTGGTGGGGGTGGGGGTGATTTGGGATTGGGATGTGGTCAAATGGATGCTTATTTATCTGCATTTTTTACCATGAGAATATATTTTTTAATGAGAAGCAATGCAGCATAGTGGTTAAGGGCATAAATGCTACAGCCAGTTCAAATCCCAGCTCTGAAGCTTACAAGCACTTGCCTGGCAAGGGACTTAACCTCTGCATGACGGTGCAGGGGAGCCAAATGTGCCATCCTAAACTGTGTCTCTTTGGCATGAGGACTAAGTTAGGCTGATTATTTTTAAGAAACGAAGACTCAGGAAGCCTTTCTTTTTACCTCCTCCTTACCTGCCTAAAGAACTTAGATGAAGGGTCTGTTCCCAGAATAGCTACCACCAGAGATGTCTACAAAGAATACAGGCTAAGTGTGTTGGGGGAAACCAGGCAGGGCCTGGAGATCAGACATCTGTGTCCCACTGTCTCTGCTGGCCCAGCAAACATTTGTTTACCAAGCATTTGCTCTTCCATCTCCATGTGAACAGCCTTCCTCCCCTTTGAAGTCCCAAACTCCCACCCCCAACATCCTCTTTTGTCTTTAGCTGAAGATGGTATTTAAGGTGAGGCTTGGGCCATTTTGGTAAGTTACCCAGTTCTCCTGGGTCTCTCCCATGTATATATGTTATTAAAGTTTTGTTTGCCTTTCTCCTGTTAATCTATCTCCTGTCAATTTAATTCTTCAACCAGCCAGGAAAAAGCTAGAAGAGTCGAGTAAAATTTCTCCCCCACCCCCGACAATAGTTCCTCTGTGTACACAGTGGAGATGCTGGATGTACCAACCCTCACGGGGCGGTTGTGAAGATTAAATGAAGAATTATAGGCAAAGCGCTTATAAGAGCGTCTGGCACAGAGCGAGGACAGCTAAGCAACTGAGATTAGGAAGCAGGCATGGACACCGGCTAGCATGATAATCGCACTGCCCAATGGTGGTGGTCTACACCCAAGAGCCCGTACCGCATTCATGTGCACTGGGCATTGGGGTGCACTACAAGGTCACTCCCCACAGCGCATACTCGGGTGGAGCGCTGGGCGGTGAGGCCTCCCCCACAGACCCCGGAGGAGAGCCTTCTGCGGCAGTGCTCACGTCGGACACCTGTCAGAGGAGGTCACACTGGTACCTAAGGGACTGTGTTGGGTTGAATAGTGTCCTCCCCAAATTCACATCCACCAGAACCTGAGAATGTAATCTTATTTGGAAATTGGGTCTTTCCAGATGTAATTAGTGAAGGATCTCAAGACAAAATCATCCTGGACTTAGGTGGGTCCTAAATCTGATGACTTAGAAGAAAAATCCCTTATAAGAAGAGGAGGGACTTCCCTGGTGGTGCAGTGGTTAAGAATCCGCCTGCCAATGCAGGGGACACGGGTTTGAGCCCTGGTCTGGGAAGATTTCACATGCTGCAGAGCAACTAAGCCCGTGCGCCACAACAACTGAGCCTGCGCTCTAGAGCCCGCGAGTCACAACTACTGAGCCCACACGCCACAACTACTAAGCCCACACGCCACAACTACTGAAGCCCGCATGCCACAACTACTGAAGCCCGCGCACCTAGAGCCCGTGCTCCGCAGCAAGAGAAGCCACCGCAATGAGAAGCCCGCGCACTGCAATGAAGAGTAGCCCCCACTCACCGCAACTAGAGAAAGCCCACGTGCAGCAACAAAGACCCAACGCAGCCAAAAATAAATAAATAAATATATTAGAAAAAAGAGGAGACACACAAGGAACAAGGTCATATGGAGACATAGGCAGAGATTTGAATGATGCTGCCACAAGCCAAGAGGCCCCAGAAGCAGGAAGAGACAGGACAATTCTCCCCAGAGCCTTCGGAGGGAGTGTGGCCCTGCCCATACCTTGCTTTTAAACTTCTGGACTCCAAAACTAGGGGAGAATACATTTCTCTTGTTTTAAACCCCCAAGTTTGTGGTTATTTGTTATGGCAGCCACAGGGAACTACCACAGTGGGGAAACCTGAGGCATGGTACCCGAGTTCCTACTGCTCTTCCACCTGCATTTCCCTCGATGGAATGAGGCTGGACTTGCTAAGGCAGAGGCTGCTGTCTAGGCCTCAGGCACTCACCACGGGGTATGGACAGCATCTCCCAACCTGTGCTAAGGCCTCCCATGGCCTGAGCTAGCCCGGCACCAGGAAAACTCACTCCTCCCTGCTCCTAGAGCAAGAGAGCACACAGGGCTGATGCTTTAACACCGAGACCATTTCAGCACCTGGGTCAGTGGGAGCTTGTTTACAGTTTTCACAGTGGAGAGAAAGGAAGCACACTACTGAGATTTTCCAAATCTGAGCCACTGATGGGCAGGAGCGCCAGCTTCCCTGGTTCCACCTCCCCCCCGCCCCGCCACTCCGCCTCACACGCCTCATAGCAAAGGTGTCCAACCCTTCCCAGAATCCTTCACTTGTCAGGACAAGCAGACAGTTAGATGTCATGAGTAGAAAGAGGTGATGGGCCGAGTCTGAATGCCAGCTCTGCCAATCACGTAACCTTTGAACAAGTTGCTTCTGCTCCTTGAGCCTCAGTTTCACCTTCTGCAAAATGGAGACAACACCTATTTGGCAGAGTTGAATCAGGATGAAATGAGATGACATATTTGAAGTCTCCACGTGCATCTGACAATCAATAAGCAGAGGTGATTCCTAAGGAGACAAGGAGATGGAATCTGCCAGGAAGCTCCTGCTTGTTCAGTCTCCCCAGGGAGAATTTCCTAACCACGTGTATCCGAATATAAGGAATACATCCTTTTTTTGGTTGGTTTTCCTCTGTGAGTTCATTTTTTTTCTCCATTTCAATGAAAGAAGAAATATTGACCATTTTAAAAGCAGTATCAAGACTTTCAAAGGAAAAAGAGACATTTTAAATTATGAACAAAATTAGTTCTTGGTTTTGTGTAATACTGCGTAATTAGAAACAGGCTAATTGTGCACTGTTACGGGAATGTTCATATTTAGTATTTTAAGTTGTGACTCAAAGCATAGGCTCTGGAGCAAGTGTGACCACAGACGAGCTATTTTAATCTCTCTGTGCCTATTTCCTCGATTGTAAATGAAAATCATGATAATCACTATCTCATAGGGTTGTTATGAGGTTTAAATAAGATACTGCAGGCAAAGCATTCAGAACAGTACCTGGCACACAGGTAAGCTCCCAGTAAATGGTATCTGTCAGTTCGAAATACCTCTCTTAGTTCCCAAAACAATTCAGGCAGGTTATTCAAACTGCAGTAGAAGAAGGTTTAAACATATGGATAAAGCAATTTGAGTGAACTGAATTCCGAGATGGAATAGCAGGTAAGGGCTTAGGGAAAGTCTGAAAGCAGATATTCAGGCCATAAGCTCTCCGTAGTTGCTAACAGAAGATCATAAATTAAGCTCCGAATTATGTAGAAGCCCAAGCAAAAAGAACACTACAAGTAGTTACAGGACTTGCGTTGTCCACAAGATAAAAGAATCTTACAGTGAAGAAAAACAATGCTGTTTACGGTACAGAAGTCTGAGAAATGAGGTAGGATGACATTGTGAACAAATTGGTACAATAATGGTATCAGCAAGGTTTCTGAAATAACTATTTCTTGGAGGGCCCTCCAACGCCAGACAAGGTATGATGAAAATGCACAGCAGTAAAAGTTAAATTAATTACTCTTCCTCTAGCTCAGTGAAATATCCCCTAGTCATTAAATGTGATAATTGTCCAACAAAACCATACAGATTTAACTGAGAAAAGTCAAACAGATTTGCATGGACACCGATTCAATGTGTGTAAACTATGAACATGTGTACAAATACCCGAAGGAAATGCAGGAAGAACTGAAGAATTATGTTCAAAAGAAACTTTTTTTCTTCTTATTATAAGTAATACTTTTGTTGCAGAAAATGTGTTAAGTATAAAAGGGGTAGAAAGAAGCCCACAACCCTCGTCATCTAGCAATATCTCTGATAACCTTTGATGTATTTCATTTCAGTCTCCTTTCTTCTTTTCTCTCTTTCCTTCTCTTTCCATCTTTACAGAATTGGGATCCCATTTTATTCAACTTTTCCCCCATTTTTTTCTATTTTTAATACTTTATGGGTGGCCTTGAACATCCATTAATATAGTTTTAATGGAGTTTCACAAGAGATAATTTCAAGTACAAAAAAGATGTCTCTGCTTCCTTGAGTTTTTATTAAGGGTAAAATTCCTACCT